>NC_134361.1:170964882-171139882 GCF_048569485.1 Anomaloglossus baeobatrachus
CCATTGACGTCACCGCAAGCCAATCAGCGGCTGCCACGTCAGGAGTGGAACCCACTGGCCATTAGCACACATGCTGAAATTGAGCTGTGTGAACACGTATACTGGAAGTGTGCTGTGTATACAGTATGTATATACCTGCCATTGCAGGCTATATGTCCCAATTCTCCCCTGATGAACTCTCTGTTAGTTTGGAGAGGGAAATGCGTTGGGGGGGGGCTAATTTTCACATTGACAGCTTGCTTGACTTGGGTGCTGCCCTTGTTAGGGCAGACGTTTATGCATGGGCACGACAGGGGTTAGCATACACTGACTTTGTTACCCCTTTTGTCCAAGTTGGTCCTCTTTTGCCCGTGTATCCAGTGGTGTGAGATTTACTCGGAAACAAGTTTGGTGAGATCTATCCAATTTATTATTCTTTATTGCACTGCACTTTTTGTATGTTGGTCTTTTTTAGACAGTATAAATTAAAAGTTATATTTTAATCCTTGCTCTATATTCATATATGCAGTACTGGCAATTTAGGAGGCAGGGGTCTCTATACGGAGGGTTTTTGTCCCTATCACAGCACCGGCACTTTAGGAGGTATGATGCTAAAGGTCTCACTAGCTATAGGCTGCACTACTGAACCACTAGGGTTCTGCTTTATATGCAACTAGCTGTAGTACTCGGGCGTTGCACGGAATAGTAACGAATAGAATAGAATGTCTCTTTGTCTCTCTCCCAGTCTCTGTCTGTCTATGCCTCTTTCTGTCTGTCTCTTTCTGTCTCTTTCTGTCTGTCTGTCTCTGTGTTCCTGTCTGTGTGTCTGTCTCTGTGTGTCTGTATCTCTGTCTGCCTCTGTGTGTCTGTCTCTCTGTCTGTCTCTTTCCCTGTCTATCTGTGTGTCTGTCTCTATCCATGTGTGTCTCTATTTCTATCAATGTCTGTCTGTCTGTTTGTCTGTGTCTATCTCTCGGTCTGTTTCTGTCTCTGTATTAGTCTCTCTGTTTCTCTCTATTTCTGTGTCTGTCTGTGTATATCTGTCTCTATCTCTGTGTCTGTCTGTCTCTCTCTATCTCTCTGTCTTTCTGTCTCTCTCTATCTCTGTGTCTGTCTGTGTCTGTCTCTCTATCTCTGTGTCTCTCAGTCTGTTTCCCCGTCTGTCTCTTTCAACCTCTGTCTCTTTCCTCAGCTGTCTCTTTTCCCGTTTATCTCTTTCCAGGTCTGTCTCTTTCCAGGTCTGTCTCTTTCACTCTCTGTCTTTTTCCCCATCTGTTTCTTTCCCCGTCTTTCTCTTTCCCCGTCTGTCTCTTTCCCCGTCTGTCTCATTCCAGGTCTGTCTCATTCCAGGTCTGTCTCGTTCCAGGTCTGTCTCATTCCAGGTCTGTCTTGCTCCAGGTCTGTCTCATTCCAGGTCTCTCTCGTTCCAGGTCTGTCTCTTTCCCCATCTGTCTCTGTCTCTTTCCCTGTCTCTTTCCTTGTCTGTCTGTCTCTTTCCCTGTTTTTGTCTTTTTCCTTGTCTGTCTCTTTCCCTGTCTGTATCTGTCTGTCTCTGTATCTTTGACTGTCTGTCTCTCTCTGTCTCTTTCCCTGTCTGGCTCTTTCCCTGTCTGTGCCTGCCTGTATCTATCTGCCTCTGTCTGTCTCTTTGATTGTCTGTCTCTCTCTTTCTGTCTGTCTCTGTCTCTCTGTCTCTCTCTGTCTTTTTGTCTTTTTCTCTGTCTGCCTCTTACTCTGTCTGTGCCTATATCTGTCTCTCAGTCTGTCTCAGTCTGTGTCCATCTCCCCACCCACATCATATTACCTCACACATAAGCTTGTTATACTATGAATATCTTTCGTTCCTACAGCAACCAATCACAGCTCTTATTAATAACCTTTAGCTCGCAGCTCCATTGACTTTAATGGTGGCAGGTTTTTTGGAGAGTAACTTTAAATGAGGGGTTACATTTTCCTGTCTAAACATAGTCTATGACTTTCCCTGAGTCACATGGGGCGTCTGTGCAAAATGTTGTGATTGTGAATGCGACGATGCGGATTCCTTTAGCGGAATACATACATATGTGACGCCCTGACCTATCAGGTCGTCACAGGGTATTGTGTAATCTGCCCTTCTGTGCAATATCCACCTCCTCCTTAGTTACGGGTCCCCAACTTATGGTGTTGCCAATACCAGCCAATCAAAATCCTAGGAACACTCTGCACCACACCCACCAGACACACCAGTGGACGGCCTGAGTGGAATATGGTCGCCCACTTGGGGGGTTGGTAAGGGGAGGCCAGGAGTATCAGGAATAGGTCAGTGAAGTGTAGGAAGCGAAGGAGAGAGGAGGTCAGGAGCCAGGCTCCTTGGAAGCAACTAGGTGGCAGACGGTGGTCTGGGCCTAATAGGTGCTGGACCTCCGGTCACAGGGGATCGTGACAAGGGGCACGGAACTGTCGAGAAGGACAGCCGGCGGCCTTGTACCATCACTGGGCTTGTACCAGGGCACGACGGGGTACGTGGACCCTAGGTCAGGGAGTAGCTTTAGGCAACCTGACAATTTACCCGACAAGGATGGAGCCTTCAAGATCCGCTCTCCACCCACTCCAAAATCGAGGTACTAGCGCAACAAGGGGGATATGACTTTCCACAAAAACGGTCCAGAAAATCTCAAGCGTGAACTCTGAGAGCAAGCTGGCACAGAAAGCCATAGCAAGAGAACCGAGTGCCAAGGGAAAGGTCACAGATCATCAGGCAACACCAGTGGGAACGGGACCCACACTAGCTCTCCTCAGTGGCAGCGGTGTCCAGAACTTGTTTTTTTCAAGTTGTTGGTGTCAGCTTTATGGACTGAGTGAGTACGCAAGTGACCCTTCATTCCCCACGGCACTCGTCGAACACCATCACTGAGTCCCGGGGAATCCCCCCTACCCGTGGAGGGCTCTAACACCTGGCTGTCCCACTCCATCACCCCGGGTACTCCCAGCTGCAGCGGTGGTATTCCACCTTACCACACACCACGGGTGGCGTCACAAACTTTAAATTTACCATCCCCTGTAAATACCCCCTTTATTTGAGTGGCCGCACGACCCCCGGGTCCGGATGCCCCTCGAGTCACCGTGGATCCGGATCCGAGCAGCTCGGCTGCTGACATGGGGGCAGCACACATACACACACACACACATATACACTCAGTTTTATATATTAGACTAGCTGTAGCACCCAGGCGTTGACGGGATAGTAACTGTCTCTCTGTCTCTCTCCCAGTTTCTGTCTGTGTGTCGCTGTCTGTCTGTCTCGTTCCTTGTCTGTCTGTGTCTATGTCTTTGTCTGTCTGTTTCTATCTCTCTGTCTGTCTTTGTATCAGTCTATCTGCCTCTATCTCTGTGTCTCCATGTCTGTCTGTCTCTCTATCTCTGTGTCTGTCTCTATGTCTGTGTCTGTCTGTCTCTCGCTTTCCCCATCTGTGTGTTTCCCCGTCTGTCTCTTTCCAGATCTGTCTCTTTCCCGTTCTGTCTCTTTCCCCATCTGTCTCTTTCCCAGTCTGTCTCTTTCCTCGTCTGTCTCTTTCCTCGTCTGTCTCTTTACTCGTCTGTCTCTTTACTCGTCTGTCTCTTTCCTCGTCTGTCTCTTTCCTCATCTGTCTCTTTACTCGTCTGTCTCTTTCCTCGTCTGTCTCTTACCCCGTCTGTCTCTTACCCCGTCTGTCTCTTTCCAGGTCTCTCTCTTTCCAGGTCTGTCTCATTCCAGGTCTGTCTCTTTCCCAGTCTATCTCGTTCCCCGTCTGTCTCATTCCCCGTCTGTTTTTGTCTGTCTCTCTGTCTCTTTTCTCGGCTGTCTCTTTCCCCATCTGTCTCTTTCCAGGTCTGTCTCTTTCCAGGTCTGTCTCGTTCCCCATCTGTCTCTTTCTCTGTCTGCCTCTTTCCAGGTCTGTCTCTTTCCAGGTCTGTCTCTTTCCCGGTCTGTCTCTTTCCCAGTCTGTCTCTTTCCCAGTCTGTCTCTTTCCCCGTCTGTTTTTGTCTGTTTTTCTGTCTGTCTCTTTCCAGGTCTGTCTCTTTCCCAGGTCTGTCTCTTTCCCAGGTCTATCTTTTTCCCACGTCTCTCTCTTTCCCAGGTCTGTCTTTTTCCCCGTCTGTCTCTTTCCCCATCTGTCTCCCCATCTCTTTTTCTGTCTCTTTCCCTGTCTGTCTTTGTCTATCTCTTTGTCTGTGTCTTTTCCTGTCTGTCACTTTCCTTGTCTGCCTGTCTTTGTCTGTCTCTTTCCTTGTCTGTCTCTATTTCTCTGTCTCTTTCCCTGTCTGTCTCTATCAAGGTCTGTCTCTTTCCCCATCTATCTTTGTCTGTCTCTCTCGCTGTCTCCGCTTTCCCTGTCTGCCTGTCTATGTCCCTGTCTGTCTGTCTCTTTCTCCATCTGTCTCTTTTCAGGTCTGTCTCTTTCCAGGTCTGTCTCTTTCCCCGTCTGTCTATTTCACCATCTGTCTCTTTCCCCATCTGTCTCTGTTTCTCTCTTTCCCCATCTGTCTCTGTCTGCCTCTGTCTGTCTCTTTTACTGTCTTTCTCTCTCTGTCTCTTTCACTGTCTGTCTCTGTCTGTCTCTCTGTCTCTTTCACTGTTTGTCTCTGTCTCTTTCACCATCTGTCTGTCTCAATCTCTCTGTCTCTTTCCCTGTCTGTCTCTGTCTGCTCTCTCTCTGTTTGTCTCTCTGTCTCTCTCTATCCATCTCCCCACCGACATCATATTACCTCACACATAAGCTTTTTATACTAACAATGTCTTTTTTTCCTATAGAAACCAATCACAGCTGCTATTAAAACGAGTAGTTCCAGGCTCCATTTACTTTAAAGGAGGCAGTTTTTTTGGAGAGTTAAGCGGGCTTTACACGTTGCGACATCGGCAACGAGATATCCTCGGGGTCACGTCGTTAGTGACGCACATCCGGCGCCGTTACCGACATTGCAGCGTGTAACACAAATGAGTGACGATCAACGAGCACGAAAACATAAAAAATCGTTGCTCGTTGTCACGCCGCTCATTTCCATAATATCGCTGCAGCGACAGGTACGATGTTGTTAGTCGTTCCTGCAGCAGCATACATCACTGTGTGTGACACCGCAGGAGCGACAAACATCTCCTTACCTGCCTCCACCGGAAAAAGGAGGAAGGAAGGAGGTGGGCGGCATGTTCCGGTCGCTCATCTCTGCCCCTCCTTTTCTATTGGGCGGTGGTTCAGTGACGCTGCAGTGACGTCGCTGTGACGCTGAACGAACCGCCCCCTTAGCAAGGAGGCGAATCGCCGGTCACAGCGACGTCGCAGGGCAGGTAAGTGAGTGTGACACTGCCGTAGCGATAATGTTCGCTACGGCAACGATCACCACATATCGGCCGTACGACGGGGGCGGGTGCTATCGCGCTTGGCATCGCTAGCATCGGCTAGCGATGTCACAGCGTGTAAAGCCCGCTTAACTGTAAAGTGCGGGGTTAAATTTTCCTGTCAAACCATAGTCTACAACGTTCCCTGGGTCACATGAGGCGTCTGTGCAAAATTTCGTGATTGTAAATGCGACGATGCAGATTCCTTTAGCGGACATATGTCGCGGGCGGAGGAGGGGACGCTGCGCTCTCCCACTGCTCGGGTCCGGCTGCCGCTGCTGCTGCGGCCGCTGCTTCTGCTCGGTGGTGGCTCGAGCGGTGAGCCGGATCCCGGGGACTCGAGCGCTCCTCGCCCGTGAGTGAAAAGGGGGGTGATTGGTTGTGGGGGTTTTGATTATGGGTATTGTCCGTGACGCCACCCACGGTTGTGGTGATTTTGGTGACACCACCGCTGCTCTAGACGGGGATCCCGGGAGCAGTGACAGGGAGCAGCTTTGTTGTTAGTTCTCCCCTCCGTGGGTAGGGGGTATGGTTGTCCCGGGGCCCGGTGATGGGGTAGGGATGGATGGCAGGCAGGTTACGGGGCCTGGGGAGGTGCAGCGTCGCGGCGGCATCGCTGTGCCGAACGGCACGGTGGTACTCACTCAGCCCAATGATGAAGACACAGTTCTCGGTAAAACACTCGGCTGGATGGATGGGTCCCACAGACGGCTGCGGTGTTGTTGCTCCCAGCAGGTTGGTGGAAACTGCCTTTCCCTGCACCTAAGATGTCTGTACGGTTCCAATGGGTTCCCACCGGTAACCCGCTCCCCGGCTTGGATATTGGCCAGAGGAGCCCCTTTTGCCCGCAGGCGCTGGCCCTGAGAAACGGTTGCCTTGGCGGTGGCGGTGTCTCTCTCACTCGGTTGGACTGTTGCCTTCTGTCGGGACTTGACTGTTTAGAAACCCAGGAGGTCCCCTTCACTAACGGATTCGGCAAATTCACGGCAACTTCTAGCCTTGCCGGGGTCCGAAAAGCCCCTGCCAGATGGTGCCGGCTTCTCTTTGTGTACCGGTCCGGTACCGCCGGGCCACCGCCCGTCCACGGTCCTTACGGCAGACTCCAATCAGCCACTCCTGCAGACGGTCACCACCGTCTGCCAACCTTGCTGATCCGTCCGGGCCACACACCCGGACCAACTTCAGGCTGCTTAGCTGTCACTTTTCTCCTCTCTCACTTTCACTTCTCAACTGTCCTCACTCCTCTCCAAACTCTATCTGTGTCAGGTTTCCGGGTTTTCCAGTTCTCTTTTGACAAAAGCTTGCCCTCGGTTAACATGGAGTTACTGTTCTGTTGCCCTACTTCCTGTCCAGCTGCTTAAAAGGCCGCCTCTAAGCCTAGTCCAGTGCCTGAGTATACTGCTTGCTGTGTGCTCCTGCTTTGCTGCTTCTAATTCCTGATTGCCTTTGGATCCTCCTGAAAGAATACCGACTGACTCTGGACCATACCCGGTTTCTTCAAGCTGTGCCTGGACTCCGTCTGCCGTCTGTGTTCAGCACTTCTGCCCGGTTTCCTTCCGGTTTGTAACCACTCTGGACTATCATCCCGTACGGACACTCCTGGACTTTACCACTTGCCCCTTGTGTCCCGGCTGCTACGCATTTAGGCCTTCCGGGGTGATTGCCGGACAGTCCCTGTATAGGGGTTCGCTCTGGTGGTCTCCCTGGGGGAGTCCGGTGCGTGGCCCCGGGAATTCCCTTCGCTCCGTTTCGGGAAAGTATTTCGTGTGTTTGTTCTGCTGTGTTTGTTCCGTTCTGTACCTACCGTGGTTACATATTATAAACATCTTGTACCAAGAACTCGTCTCTGGTTGTCATTGCCCTAACGCTATCGAAATCCTCAGAACATACAATAGTATTACAATCTGCCTGGTTTTCCCGCCTCCAGGATTGTGAACTCCTCAGTGGGCGGGACCAACCGCCTGGCCCACCCCCTGGTGTGATCATCAGCCCCTGGAGGAAGGCAACAAGGGTTTTGTGTTCTGGCTTTGGTGTGCCTGCCGGGAGTGTGGGGTGTGTGGGTGTTGTGCTCTGTGGCCTTTGGCTTGTCCAGGGCGCCACATTCCCCCTTAGTTAAATGCAGACCGTCCGAGAGCTGCCCGTCCATCACCGGTTTTATTTTCACCAACTGAAAAATATAAAAAACGGTAACAGACATACAATTATAATAACATCTTCCCACATCGGGAGGTACTCTTACTTAAACGTTACTAACGGTTGCAAACGGTTACGGCTTCTGCTCTCTCCCACCCAAGCAACCTGGCCCTGATGCTGCCCCTAAGCAAACAGGCAGCACCCCTTGACCCCAGTCCAGCACAAATTGCCCGAGCGGGTTCTGTCCTTTTCAGGGGACCCACGTCCATGGGGAGCCCCTGAAACCCCCAGAGGATTGCCACCGGTTCCGGTGGTGGCTGGGCCCCAGCCTACTCCACTGCGGGCCCTTCCTCCAATCTGCCTCTCCGGAGGCGGTAACGGTGGGAGCTGTAACAAACATTTTTATTTACATGCCACTAGTTTGTGGTTGCCCTGCAAGTTCTCGGGCCTGTTCATAAGTAGTTATGTAAAAATGGTGAAGGGGGTCCCAACGGGGACCAGCTGCCGGCTACGACCGGTTCCAAATCACAGTTGACAATCAGGTAACTTTCTTCTGTTTCATTCACTTATCATTTTCAAACTTTCAAACTTTAAACAGTGGTGGTCCCAACGGGGACGGTGACAACGGCATTCCGCTGCCCTTACTCCGAGTCCTCAGGTGGGGCGGCCCCATCCTCCGCCACCAGCATATCAAACATGCAGTGACATGCCTGCTGGGACAGGGGTGCCCGGTATCCGTTCCCACCATTACGCGCGGTGTAATAGACTACCGATTCTCCCACGTAACGGAGACGCTCACTTGCCTCTTCACTTCCAGGGGTGGGCTCAGCACCGGAGCTGGAGTCACTGGAGTCACCATCGCTTGTCTCTGCGTCAGGCGGGTTGCCGCCAGCTGCCGCAGCCTCCTGGCTTCCAGTATCCAGCACATCAGATCCCTCCACGGTAGCGTGGGGCAGTAGGTCAGGTTGGCTAACACTGAGGCGCCCCAAGGATAATGGTAGGGACGACATGAGGGCCGTGATAGGACCGGGCCCCCCAGCCGCAGTGGCCGGTTCTGGTAGGACATGGGGACGTGGGTTACCTGTTGGCTCCGTCACATCTGCGCCCATCCCATACATTGGGGCAACTGCAACCAGCGTTTCCATCTCATGGGTCCACTGCTCCATCAGGAGATATATCTGACTTTGCTGGCGTTGGTGGAACTCCATCACTCGGGCCTTCATCAATGCCACGGTCCCGGGCTCGGGGTCTGCCACAATCACTGCCGGGACATCTGACATATCCTCATCAAGGAGTCGCGGTCCCAGCGGCTCCCATGGGAGCGGTACAGGGGGTTCCTGAGCGTCTGTAGCCGGTTGGTGCGCCGGGGCGGGTTGGCAGGGTATCGCTACCGGTTGGACCGGTAGCCGGCCTAGTGACGGGGCGGCAGCAGCTAAAACGGGTAGCGGGGAGGGAGGCAGGGTGAGCGAGTGCAGGCCGGGCTCCTCAGCCGCAGTGGCAGATCCCTCAGGAATACAGGGGCGTGGGTCTCTTACCCGCTCCTCCAAATCCTCTTCCACCTCGCGTCTCCGCATAGCGGCCACCACGTCCACCATGTCGGTCTCCCACTCCTCCAGGAGGAGCTGCATGTGGGCCTGCAGACGGTTTCGCAGCGGGACGGTCCGGTCCCTCAGCCACGTCGCCGTGCCGGGCGCGGGGGCTTCCTCGTTGGGAGTTGGGTTATGCATCTCGGTAACGAGGTCTTCCAGGAACCCAGTATCACTGCAGAGTCCTGGCGTCTCTGCTTTTATAGCCGCGCTCACATGCGACCAGCCGCCATTTCGTCCCCCTTAGCCTCTTTCCGGCTCCTCCTCTATCGGGGCGGGGTTTAGGCCTTCGTGCCTCCACTACTCGAGGAGACGCTCGAGCGGGAACTCTTCGCACCCAAGATGGCGGCTTTTCAAATTTTCCGGCCGGACACCTCTGGCGGTCACACAAGGCGCACTTCCACCAATCGGTAGAACGGTAGGATCCTGTTCGTGATGCCAAGTTGTCGCGGGCGGAGGAGGGGACGCTGCACTCTCCCACTGCTCGGGTCCGGCTGCCGCTGTTGCTGCGGCCGCTGCTGCTGCTCGGTGGTGGCTCGAGCGGTGGGCCGGATCCCGGGGACTCGAGCGGCGCTCCTCGCCCGTGAGGAAAAGGGGGGTGATTGGTTGTGGGGGTTTTGATTATGGGTATTGTCCGTGACGCCACCCATTGTTGTGGTGATTTTGGTGACACCACCGCTGTTCTAGACGGGGATCCCTGGAGCGGTGACTGGGAGCAGCTTTGTTGTTAGTTCTCCCCTCCGTGGGTAGGGGGTTTGGTTGTCCCGGGGCCCGGTGATGGGGTAGGGATGGATGGCAGGCAGGTTACGGGGCCTGGGGAGGTGCAGGGTCGTGGGGGCAGCGCTGTGCCGCACGGCACAGTAGTACTCACTCAGCCCAATGATGAAGACACAGTTCTCAGTAAAACACTCGGCTGGATGGACGGGTCCCACAGACGGCTGCGGTGTTGTTGCTCCCAGCAGGTTGGTGGTAACTGCTTTTCCCTGCACCTAAGATGTCTGTACTGTTCCAATGGGTTCCCACCGGTAACCCGCTCCCCGGCTTGGATATTGGCCAGAGGAGCCCCTTTTGCCCGCAGGCGCTGGCCCTGAGAAACGTTTGCCTTGGCGGTGGCGGTGTCTCTCTCACTCGGTTGGACTGTTGCCTTCTGTCGGGACTTGACTGTTTGGAAACCCAGGAGGTCCCCTTCACTAACGGATTCGGCAAATTCACGGCGACTCCTAGCCTTGCCGGGGTTCGAAAAGCCCCTGCCAGATGGTGCCGGCTTCTCTTTGTGTACCGGTCCGGTACCGCCGGGCCACAGCCCGTCCACGGTCCTTACGGCAGACTCTAATCAGCCACTCCTGCAGACGGTCACCACCGTCTGCCAACCTTGCTGATCCGTCCGGGCCACACACCCGGACCAACTTCAGGCTGCTTAGCTGTCACTTTTCTCCTCTCTCACTTTCACTTCTCAACTGTCCTCACTCCTCTCCAAACTCTATCTGCCTGGTTTTCCTGCCTCCAGGACTGTGAACTCCTCGGTGGGCGGGACCAACCGCCTGGCCCACCCCCTAGTGTGGACATCAGCCCCTGGAGGAAGGCAACAAGGGTTTTGTGTTCTGGCTTTGGTGTGCCTGCCGGGAGTGTGGGGTGTGTGGGTGTTGTGCTCTGTGGCCCCTGGCTTGTCCAGGGTGCCACACATACACACACATACATACATACATACATACACACACACACACAGCTTTATATATTAGATTATTAGCTTTTTATGTGTGTGACCAGGAACGTTGCATATGCCTCCCTGTGCTCTGTTCTATTTTGTTTTACCCCTCCTATATGTAAAATATCTTTTGCGTGTCTCTGTTGATAAAACATGCAATTATTTACCTGTATTGCATTATAGGTGACCAAACTGGGAAAATTGTATAGTTGAGACACAACATATATTGTCTACCTGTTTTGCTGTACCCATTGTATGTCCTGTTATTGTGTCTACATGTAGTTTACTATGTGTTCACAGGTCTAATGATAAATATTTTTGACCTAAAAAAACGTTTTTTTTTTCCTCTTTGTTCCTCCATATTGTTTATGGAGTGGTCTTAGGGTGCTGTTTCCACATTGTTAGGATGCAGGATGCAGACCCTATATAAGATGAGGTAAAATATGCACAGTCATACAACACTGCACCAGGAAGAGAAAAAACAGGAAGTACAAAAGACTTTTTTTTTTTACAATACAGTGATTAAGGAAACTTTGTGGTCATTCCATGTCAAGTGGACCAGTTTTAAAAATCGTCCCCACTCGACCTTCTCCGATTTTGTTGAAAATTTATAAGGCTGTACATGTATGTTTGAAAAGAGGTTGTGTAAATTTTTAGGGCCAGATCTCAAATACATTGGGCACTGTTGACCTTTCACTGGAGGTTCCACCAAGCCTGCGGCTTCAGCTAAGGGGATTTTGAAAACTTTGGCACATAGCCATTAGAGTTCTATACTGGCTATGATGCTGAAATTTGGCATACTAGCTCAACTTTTGCTGCTAAACACGATAAAATGAACGCCTCGCATAAAATTTATGCCTAACTTTGCCCATATATAACTCAAGACCAAAAACCAATAGTAACTGGTGCTTTGCCCTGTACACCAAACATCCACATGACTTTGCATTGCTGCAATATCATGGTCAAAGCATATGTATTTGTGGAAATATTCACACCCACATATGATGAAAAACTTAAAAAACCCGAATTTTACCTATTTTTAGGTCAAATTTCTCAAAAAGGGTACCCCTAAAATATATTAACTCTGATATCTATCAGGGCCAGGTGGACGGGCAGACCCAGGAGGTGGATCCACTGGGCCGAACTCCTAGATGGTGGTAAGGGGTCCGGTAGCTGGAGCACTATAGGCAGCAGAACAGTCCGTGCACACGAGTATAACGGAGAAGTCCCTGGGACTACGGAGTCACTGATGGTAGTCCGGGTAACGCAGCTCAGGTTCGGAAGCCGAGAAGATGTCAGGCGGGGTCCGGAACCTTTGGAGCGAGAAGACGGGTCACCGCAGGGATCCGAGATGGAACGGACTGTCAGGATGGCAGATGGACAGCGTTCGGGGTTCGGGATTCGGCAGGACCGGATGGCGAGGCAGGCACGGCTCTACAAGAGAGATAGGTGAGTACAACATAGAGACACCAGGAGACCTGACTCCTAGCTTAACAAACACGAAGATCAGGCCCCGCCCCCTTGGACATTAAACCCCTTTATACCCTGTACCTGTTTGCATCATTTCCTGTTAATGGACGCTGGCCCTTTAAGAAAGGGTCAATGACCGCGCGCGCCCTAATGCGCATGCGCGCGGCCCGAGTGCCAGAAGCCAGAGCAGGAAGCTGCGAGGAGGAAGCAGCAGGGCCGGGCTGGGGCTGAGAAGCCGACGGGCGCCGGGAGCGGGGACCAGGACGCCGGGGACGCGCCGGCAATGGATGCTGGAGAGCGGGGAGCGGCGGTGACCGGACCGAGGAACCGGGAAGCGAGGCAGGGGAGCCGGGGAGCGTGACAGGTGAGCCGGAGGGCAGCGCAGGGGACCCGGGGAGCGTGACAGTACCCCCCCCCAGCCCCCCTCCCCGCAACTGGGACAGGAAGGCACGGATCAGCGGAGTACCCACATTCTCCCGGGGCTCCCAGGACCTATCCTCAGGACCATACCCTGCCCAGTCCACCAGGAAGAACTGTCGACCCCGTACGGTCTTCATGGCCACGATATCCCTTACCGCATAGATGTCGTCATCGGCAATAGGAGGGGGAGCCGAACTGGCAGCAGCGGAGAAGGGACCAAGGACAACCGGCTTGAGCAGGGAGACGTGGAAGGAATTGGGTATCCTCATCGTGGCCGGGAGCTGTAGCTTGTAGGAGACCTCATTGATCTTGCTGAGGACTTTAAACGGCCCGATGTAGCGAGGACCCAGCTTGTAGGATGGTATCTTCAATCGGACGTACTTGGAAGCAAGCCAGACTAGATCTCCAGGAGAGAAACATGGAGGGTCCAGACGTCTCTTGTCTGCGTGTCTCTTCATCCGCAGGAAAGCACGCCCAAGGGACGCCTTGACAGAGTCCCAAATGGTTGCAAAGTCACGGGCTACAGTATCAGCAGCAGGGACATCCGAAGAAGGGGATACAGGCAATGGGACGGAGGGCTGAAGTCCGTAAACGACATGGAAGGGAGAGCTGGAGGACGACTCACTGATGTGGTGGTTATGGGAGAATTCAGCCCAAGGAAGAAGCGTGGACCAGTCGTCGTGATGGGCGTTGACATAGTGACGTAAGAAGGAGGTCAAGATTTGATTGACCCTCTCCACTTGGCCATTAGACTGAGGATGGTAGGCAGAAGAAAAGTCCAGAGTCACTCCCAGATGTTTGCAGAGCGCCCTCCAGAAGCGGGAGGTGAACTGAGTTCCTCTGTCGGATACGATGTGTGATGGAAAGCCATGCAAGCGGAAGATGTGATGTATATAAGCGTCCGCGAGTTCCTGAGCAGAGGGCAGTCCAGCCATAGGGACGAAATGAGCCATTTTAGAGAACCGATCCACCACGACCCATATGACTGTGTGTCCGGAGGACAATGGCAAGTCGGTAATAAAGTCCATCGCTATGTGTTGCCACGGAACTGAGGGTATCGGCAGAGGCAGAAGACGGCCATATGGCAGGTGTTTGGGCGTCTTGTTCCTGGCACAAGAGGAGCAAGCAGAGACAAAAGCAGCGATGTCCGTGCGAAGGGATGGCCACCAGTAATGACGTACAATCGCACCCCATGTTCTCTTCTGGCCAGCATGACCGGCTGTTTTCGAGGCATGACCCCAGTGTAACACTTTTTGCCTGTCAGTCTCAGAGACATAGGTCTTCCCGGGCGGTATCTGGGCCAGGGTGACAGGGGCCACCGGAATGATTTTGCTAGGACAGATGATGGGTTGGGTAGTCTCCTCCTCCTGCTCCATGGGCATGAAAGACCTGGACAAGGCATCAGCGCGTACATTCTTGTCCGCGGGTCGGAAATGGAGCTGGAAATCAAACCTGGCAAAGAATAAGGACCACCTGGCTTGCCGTGGGTTCAGTCGCTGAGCGGACCGCAGGTATTCCAGGTTCTTGTGGTCCGTGTAAATAATCACGGGGTACACTGCTCCTTCCAGAAGGTAGCGCCATTCCTCCAGAGCCAGTTTGACTGCCAATAGCTCTCGGTCACCGATGGTGTAGTTGCGTTCAGGCGCTGAGAAGCTCTTGGAGAAGAATCCGCAAGTCACCATCTTCCCAGAGGAGGACTTCTGCATGAGCACTGCTCCGGCTCCCGAGGAGGAGGCATCCACCTCCAAGGTGAACTGGCGGTTTAACTCCGGACGGTGGAGTACAGGAGAGGAGGCAAATGCCTGCTTCAGAGAGCCAAACGCGGCGTCGGCCGCAGGTGACCAGTCCTTTGGATTAGCCTCCTTCTTGGTCAAAGCGGAGAGAGGAGCAGTCAGAGCAGAGAAGTGAGGGATGGACTGGCGGTAGTTGTTGGCGAATCCCAGGAAGCGTTGGATTGCCTTCAGTCCAGAAGGAGGAGGCCAGTTGAGAATGGAGGAGACCTTCTTTGGATCCATCTGCAGTCCGGTATCAGAGATGATGTAGCCCAGGAAGGGGAGAGAAGACTGCTCAAAGACACACTTCTCGTACTTGGTGTACAGACGATTCTCTCTCAGTCTTTGTAGAACCAGCTGTACGTTCTCTCTGTGGGTCTGGAGGTCCGGAGAGAAGACAAGGATGTCATCCAGATACACTACCACACAGACGTAGAGAAGGTCCCGGAAAACGTCGTTCACCAGTTCTTGAAAGACGGCTGGGGCGTTACACAGGCCGAAGGGCATCACGCAGTATTCATAATGCCCATCGCGAGTATTGAACGCGGTCTTCCATTCGTCCCCAGAGCGGATGCGTACCAGATTGTAAGCACCCCGAAGATCCAGCTTGGTGAACACACGAGCTCCTCTAAGCCGGTCAAACAATTCGGGGATGAGCGGCAGAGGGTACTTGTTTTTTACGGTGATTTGATTCAATCCCCGGTAGTCTATGCATGGGCGTAAGTCGCCTTCTTTCTTCTTGACGAAGAAGAAGCCTGCTCCAGCAGGGGAGGAGGATCTCCGAATGAATCCCCTTGCCAGGCTCTCTGTGATGTAAGAAGACATGGCCCTTGTTTCGGCTGGAGACAATGGATATATCCGTCCTCGAGGTGGTGTTGTTCCTGGGAGCAGGTCGATGGCACAATCGTATGGACGATGTGGCGGAAGTACCTCAGATTCCTTTTTATCAAAGACATCTGCGAAGGACCAATAGGCCGAGGGCAGTCCCGGTAGGTTCTCTGGAACCGGAGGTCGTCGGATGGGTTGTATGGTCTGCAGACACTTCTCATGGCACGAAGAGCCCCATCGGGTGATTTCGCCAGTGCCCCAGCTGACTGATGGTTCGTGTGTCCGCAACCAGGGAAGTCCCAGCAGGATTTGATGGGACATGTGTGGAAGGACGTAGAGAGCGATGTTCTCGGTGTGCAGGGCACCGATACGCAGTTCGACCGGCCTGGTGATCCAGGAGATGGTGTCAGAGAGGGGTCTCCCATCCACAGAGGCAATCACTAGGGGCTTGTCGAGTGGAGTAACAGGCACCTGGTACTTGTCCACCGTGGCCTGCTGGATGAAATTGCCTGCTGCCCCGGAATCGAGGTATGCCTCAGCCGTGAACCGCGTCTCTCCCGTTGTCACTTGCACAGTCCACGTAACCGGGTCTGAGAGAGTCCCAGCACCTAGGGTGGCCTCTCCTACCAACCCTAGGCTTTGGAGTTTCCCGGCCTCTCTGGACAGGAACGTAGCAGGTGTGTGCCCTCTCCGCAGTAAAAGCAGAGACCCTTGGCGAGCCGCTCCGCTCGACGTTGTTCAGACTGCCGCACTCGGTCGATCTGCATGGGCTCGTGGACGGGGGCCCCAGCTGTCGAAGACTGAAGTATGGAGGGCTTCTGCGGAGGAGAGGAATGCCGTACCGGACGTCTCTCACGGGACACTTCCTTGGATCGCTCCTGAAAGCGAATGTCCACTCGAGTCGCTAGGGCAATCAGGGCATCCAGGGTGGTCGGTACGTCACGACCCGCCAGCTCATCTTTAATTCGCCCCGAGAGTCCTTCCCAGAAGGCGGCGGTTAGGGCCTCGTTGTTCCAGCCGAGTTCCGAAGCCAGGGTGCGAAACCGGATTGCGTATTGACCCACCGTCAGAGTCCCCTGACGTAACCGGAGAAGAGACGAAGCAGACGCGGAGGCGCGTCCGGGCTCATCAAAGGTGCCACGGAATGCCTGCAGGAACTCTTGGATGTTCGTGGTCACAGGATCCCCCTTCTCCCACAAGGGGTTCATCCACGCCAGTGCCTCACCCTCTAGATGGGACATGATGAAGGCGACCTTGGCTTGGTCGGAGGCAAACAAATGCGGCAGCTGCGTGAAATGGAGGGAGCATTGGTTTAAGAATCCCCTGCAGGTCTTGGGGTCTCCGGCGTACCGGGGTGGTGAGGCCAAACGAAGTCTGGAAGTATCTGAAGAAGTCGCCACGGGAGCTGGAGCCGTGGATTGACTAGTGGAAGCCCGGGATGTTGAAGACATAACTGCTGCTTGTAGCGTGTTCAGGCGGGCGTCCACAGAAGACATGAATTGCAGCATGCGGGTCTGAGTCTCACGCTGGCGTTGGAGTTCCTCCTGTACGGCTGCTAGTGCTGCAGCGGGATCCATGGCCTGATCTTACTGTCAGGGCCAGGTGGACGGGCAGACCCAGGAGGTGGATCCACTGGGCCGAACTCCTAGATGGTGGTAAGGGGTCCGGTAGCTGGAGCACTATAGGCAGCAGAACAGTCCGTGCACACGAGTATAACGGAGAAGTCCCTGGGACTACGGAGTCACTGATGGTAGTCCGGGTGACGCAGCTCAGGTTCGGAAGCCGAGAAGATGTCAGGCGGGGTCCGGAACCTTTGGAGCGAGATGACGGGTCACCGCAGGGATCCGAGATGGAACGGACTGTCAGGATGGCAGATGGACAGCGTTCGGGGTTCGGGATTCGGCAGGACCGGATGGCGAGGCAGGCACGGCTCTACAAGAGAGATAGGTGAGTACAACATAGAGACACCAGGAGACCTGACTCCTAGCTTAAGAAACACGAAGATCAGGCCCCGCCCCCTTGGACATTAAACCCCTTTATACCCTGTACCTGTTTGCATCATTTCCTGTTAATGGACGCTGGCCCTTTAAGAAAGGGTCAATGACCGCGCGCGCGCCTTAATGCGCATGCGCGCGGCCCGAGTGCCAGAAGCCAGAGCAGGAAGCTGCGAGGAGGAAGCAGCAGGGCCGGGCTGGAGCTGAGAAGCCGACGGGCGCCGGGAGCGGGGACCAGGACGCCGGGGACGCGCCGGCAATGGATGCTGGAGAGCGGAGAGCAGCGGTGACCGGACCGAGGAACTGGGAAGCGAGGCAGGGGAGCCGGGGAGCGTGACAGGTGAGCCGGAGGGCAGCGCAGGGGACCCGGGGAGCGTGACAATATCATTAGAAAGAGCACATTTTTCTCTACAAGGATCATTGGGGTTTTTTATTGGAGTTTCTCAGTTTAAGAAAAGAAAAATGCCACGCGGGGAAACGCGTTGAGGCAGCATTAAGCTAAGTTTATATGTCCCTGCTATTATTGAGTTTCTCATTGAGATAGGATTGCGGCCTCATATCATTTGAGGTTGTTTATGAGCTGTTTTCAAACATACATGTACATCCTTATAAATTTTCAGCAAAATCGGAGAAGGTCGAGTGGGGACCACTGGTCCACTTGACATGGAATGACCCTTTACACAACATCGCCATCTACTGTTAGATCAGCATAAAGTCCTCCTTCACACAAACAAAGAAGTCCTCAACTGTTGCATAAACCAACATAATCTACCAGTATAAACAGGCTGCCAATCAGCTAACAAATGAGCAAAATGTTTGTGTCTAGAATTATGAAGCTTAATAAGTATATATGAGAAGAAGCTTGGGAAAATATTGGAATCCATGACCACTTGTCCTATCACTGTCTTCCATTGCTTATATGTGCAGTATTACATACAATGATAAACACACCGCACAGTATATTCATTGCACAGATATTATAATGTAAGGTTTGTACATATGGCACCTTTAGTACAAAGTTACCATGAAGCAATGATTCATACAAAGCAGTTTGTGCTGAGCTTTGAAAACAAATATCGAAACAGATTGTGCGAGATGTGAAAGGAAGTGAACGTTCAATTGCACATTAAAAAGCAATGAAATATTCAGTCCTAGCTGTGAAATCTTGATAACTGTAAATGTATCATTTATGTGAACAATTACTCGGCTTCGTTTTCATACATATAAAGCTTACAACTTCAGGAGCCGTAAAAAGAAAAAAGAACATTTCTGCTTACACTGTGCAAGCGCTTTGTCTGCTGGAGGGTCCTGCTGGCCTCGGGCCTGAGCATCAGCTGCAACAGCTGTGCTTTATGGATTGAATATATTATTCTATAGATTCCCATCCCATTCACATTTGCTACGGAGAATGCATTTTTCTTATATTCAAGCCTGAATTAACATTTTACAAATCATTACAGAATGTGCAAAAATTTCAGGCAATGGATTCATTACACTGAGTGTTTAACATTATTAAATGTTAAGCTGCAAATTAGTGCCAGTAGATAGAGTGCCAGATTTCGATGTAATGCAGGTCCACAGATGGTGCTTACTCATTTTAAAAAGAGTTGGTCACCTGAAAAACACTATATAAACTAACCATATGGTTACTATGTTGCAGTTTTACTCTTAGGGTACTTTCACACATCCGGATTTTTGCTCTGCGGCACAATACGGCGTTCTGCAGAAAAACCGCAACCGGCTTTTGTAACGCCGATTGCGGTTTTTTTTGCATTGACTTACATTAGTGCCGCATTGTGCCGTAGGGGCTTGCGTTCGGTCCGGTTTTTGCCGCATGCGGCAGATTTAGCCGATGCGGCGGCCGGATCGAACGTACCCTGCAACGTTTTTTGCTCCGGCAAAAAACACCGCATCGCGCCGCATCCGGCCGCTGCGGCGCATTTTTCAATGCATCCCTATGGAGGCCGGATGCGGCGCGATGCGGAAAAAACCGCATCCGGTCGCCGCATGCGGTATTTTCCACTGCGCATGCTCAGAAGCATGCCGCAACCGGAAAAAACCGGACCGGCCGCATGTAAAAACTTATGCAAAGGATGCGGTGTTTTCACCGCATCCGTTGCATAGTTTTCACAGCCGGATTGAGCCGCAGGGCTCAAACCGGATGTGTGAAAGTAGCCTTACAGGTTCTTTGTTTTGTTGCATATTCAACTTTGATATGTTCTGTGGCCATAAATCAGCTAAAACTAGCCAAAAGGACAGATGAAATAGTACAAACTCTTCTGTCTTTCAGTCTGTATAAGTTGTGGAGACGCGGGGGTCAGTGGGTGCTCTCGTCCGCTAGCCCGGCCGCCTTTAGAAAGACAGCATGGCCCAGGGCTCATCCCAACTGAACGCCCGACCTCCTTAACCGTGGGCGGAACACTACTCAGACAACACCGAATGAGGGAATCACAATATTAAGACTTTATTGGATCCCCAAACAATTAACGGCACATGGCACATAACCAGCAAAACCTCAGAATGTAACCAGCAACAGTTTCTCACCCTTCCGCTGGCTCACCAGTCATTAGAATGGTCATGCCTCTGAGCTTCAACGGCTACTTACTCCAACCAGCAGCACCCTGCTTTTGGCGGGCACCCACCAAGAATGGAATAACGCCGGATTTAGGAAGCTGGCTGAGGACCGCAAAGCCTGTAGTCAGGTAACTAGATTGTCCCAAGCTGGATTCCTTCCTTAGGTAGTCTTAGATATCTCAGCCGAATCCTTGCATTTGATGCTGAAGTCCATGTAGTATTTTAATCCAGGTTCGGTTATGACTTGGCAATCGGATCCGCAGATCCTAAATTGGTATCATGTAGCAAGAGTTTAGCCAGGCAATGGACAGTCCTCCTTCTTATACCACTGAGCTCTCCATTCAGACCATTGAGGTCTTCACGATTGGTGGATAAGACTGTGCGGCTCTTATTGACTAGATTTCAAGTCGTATACAAAAGATCCCTAGTAGTAATGGTCTCTGGCAGAGACGAGGGAGAGACAGCTAAGTTACATTGCATCTAGCAATACACATAGTAATACAATGGGAGGTTCGCATAATTGATTTGTCTGGGTGTCTGACCTTCACTGGCCAAGGCAATTACATGAGTCAACAAGAACTTTAGCATTAAGGTCCAGTCACACTAAGCAACTTACCAGCGATCCCAACAACCATAGGGATCGCTGGTAAGTTGCTAGCAGGTTGCTGGTAAGATGTCACACTGCGACGCTCCAGCGATCCCACCAGCAACCTGACCTGGCAGGGATCGCTGGAGCGTCGCTACACGAGTTGCTGGTGAGCTCAACAGCAACCAGTGACCAGCCCCCAGCGCCGCGTGGAAGATGCTGCGCTTGATAACTAAGGTAAATATCGGGTAACCAACCCGATATTTACCTTGGTTACCAGCGCACGGAGCTACACGTGCACAGAGCAGGGAGCAGCGCACACTGAGCGCTGGCTCCCTGCTCTCCTAGTTACAGCACACATTGGGTTAATTACCTGATGTGTGCTGCAGCTACATGTGCACAGAGCAGGGAGCAGCGCACAATGCTTAGCGCTGGCTCCCTGCTCTCCTAGCTACAGCACACATCGGGTTAATTAACCCGATGTGTCCTGCAGCTACATGTGCACAGAGCAGGAGTCGGCACTGACAGGGAGAGCAGCAGAGGCTGGTAACAAAGGTAAATATCGGGTAACCAAGGACAAGGCTTCTTGGTTACCCGATGTTTACTGTGGTTACCAGCCTCCGCAGAAGCCGGCTCCATGCTCCCTGCACATTTAGTTGTTGCTGTCTCGCTGTCACACACAGCGATGTGTGCTTCACAGTGGGACAGGAACAACTAAAAAATGGCCCAGGACATTCAGCAACAACCAACGACCTCACATCAGGGGCCAGGTTGTCGCTGGATGTCACACACATCGACATCACTAGCGACATCGCTGTTACGTCACAAAAGTTGTTCGTTAGCAGCGATGTTGCTAGCGATGTTGCTTAGTGTGACGGAGCCTTAAGACTCCTAAGAGTCTTGTAAAAACAATGAGGGGCTTATCCCCCGTTTATAAACAAGATATCATCATGTATGGCTGAATTTTAAGAAACTTAACCCATGCTAGGCATTGACAGAGTCCATGTCATCACATAAGCTGTATAGCAAAAGACAGTGCTACACTAAGGTTAAGAAGGTATTATTAAACCCAATTATTAAACACCAAATTCCCACACCAAATCTGCATCTTAAGGCAAAAAATGTATTGCATTTTGATGATTTTTTTTTGCCAGAAGATGCAGATTTGGTGCAGAAGTTTGGTTTATAAATTCCGGCATCAAATTTGCATCTCTTGGCAAAAAAACACGGTTTTCTGCAAAAGGATGGAGGTCTGATTGACCTCAGGTCACTTAAGGTGAGGTCACTGAGTTCAATCAGTTCAGCTTGGAGTACCTTGGGAATCTCCAGCTTTGACCGCAAATAAACTTAGTGATGTCACCGCTCATAGTTGTGGCTCAGTCCGTGTCTGTACTGAGTCTGTGTTCTTTTCTGTGCCCACTGGCTGTGACTTCAGTATGTAGCACAGTGTCAGGTTTCCGGGTTTTCCAGTTCTCTTTTGAATGAGCTTGCCCTCAGTTAACATGGAGTTTAAGGTTCTGTTGCCCTACTTCCTGTCCAGCTGCTTAAAAGGCCGCCTCTCAGCCCAGTCCAGTGCCTGAGTATACTGCTTGCTGTGTGCTCCTGCTTTGCTGTTTCTACTTCCTGATTGCCTTGGATTCTCCTGAAACTCTACCGACCGACTCTGGACCATACCCGGTTTTCTTCAAGCTGTGCCCGGACTCCGTCTGCCGTCTTTGATCAGCACTCTGCCCGGTTCGTAACCACTCTGGACAATCATCCCGTACGGACACTCCTGGACTATACCACTTGCCCCTTGTGTACCGGCTGCCGCACATTTAGGCCTTCCGGGGTTGATTGCCGGACAGTCCCTGTACAGGGGTTCGCTCTGGTGGTCTCCCTGGGGGAGTCCGGTGCGTGGCCCCGGGAATCCCCTTCGCTCCGTTTTGTGTGTTGTTTTACTGTGTTTATTCCCGTTGTGTATCTACTGTGGTGACATATTATATAACAACTTGTACCAAGAACTCGTCTCTGTTGTCATTGCCCTAACGCAATCGAAATCCTCAGAACATACAGTAGTATTACACACAGTCGGGATCGTCGTGGTACTTCATATGGATTATGTCAGACCTGGGTATTTGGTGGGTTAATAAACTAGAGGTTCGTTTCTATTCTATTTCAAGTAAAGGATATTCTGTGTTTGTGTTTTATTTCTATTTACTTACATGATTAGTAATGGGGGGGTCTCATAGACCCCTCCCCATCACTAATCTAGGTCTTGATGGCATCTGTCATTTGTTGAGAAATCACAGCTGTCATTTACTCCTTATGTTATCTTGATTGCCACCACACCAGGGCAATAGGGATGAGCTGGGTAAAGCACCAGTATTGTCGTATCTAATGGATGCGACAACTGTGGATGGCTGCTGGCTATTATTTTTATGCTGGGGGGGCCAAATAACCATGAGCCTCCCCAGCCTGAGAATACCAGCTGTCAGCTTTATTTTGGCTAAGTATCAAAATTAGGGGAGACCACGTGTCTTTTTTTTATTTATTTAAATAAGAAAAGCTACATGGGGTCCCTCTTATTGTGATACACAACCAAGATAACACGCATGGCTGGGGGCTGCAACCTGTAGCCATATGCTTCATCTCCACTGGGTATCAAGATATGGGGGACCCTTTGCCAGTTTTTTAATTTATTTATTTTTACACTCCATAAGGCTACTTTCACACATCCGGTTTTTGCTCTGCGGCACAAAACGGCGCTCTGCAGAAAAACCGCAACCATTTTTTTTGCCGCCGGTTGCGGTTTTTTTTGCATAGACTTACATTAGTGCCGTATTGTGCCGCATGGGCTTGCGTTCGGTCCGGTTTTTGCTGCATGCGGCAGATTTAGCCGATGCCGCGGCCGGATGGAACGTTGCCTGCAACGTTTTTTGCTCCGGCAAAAAAAAACGCATCGTGCCGCTGCGGCGCATTTTTCAATGCATGCCTGTTACATCTCGTGGCTCTCCTGAGGCAAGGACTGAGGCAGTCTCCCATTCCTTGCCTGCCACAAGCGCTCCTGCTCAGCAGCGCCGAAGGTCTGCCAGACTGCGCAGTGTGCAGGAGATACCTTCTCAGAGAGGCAGCAGAAGGGTGACACCTAGTGGTTCTCCTGTTACAAGGAGTGAAGCGGTCTCCCATTCCTTGCCTGCCGCAGCTCCTCCTGCTCAGCAGCCTCGAAGGTCTGTGAGGTTGCGCAATGTGCAGAGGTTTGCTGTTCAGGGAAGCAGTGAGACTCCCGTTATCTCTACACATTGTGAGACCGAGGATCCCGCCTCTATTTCCCAGAGGCAGGAGGGTGAGCATGTGCAATGCGTGGTGGGTCCTGATTCGCTCACTGACGTCACACGGCTTGATGACAAGGCTGGTGACGTGGTGAATCCTGACTGGCCAGGCTGGGACGTCGTGGACCCTGATTGGGTCAAGTCCGTCATCTCCGCCTCGCGCCCGCCCTCGGGTGGAGCTGCACCTCCTTAAAAGCTCCCCCTGCCATCATGGCGGCGCGCGACCGTCCTTCTATGTTTGGATGTCTGGCAGCGTGCTGCCACGCCACTGCTCAGGCATTACTGTCTCTTGTGGGCTTGGCCCTTGCTGCTTAGGCAGTACCTCGTTTGCAGGCCGTGTTCCTGCCTTGCTGCTCCGGCAGTATCCCCTTCAACAGGCCGTGTTCCTGTCCCAGGTGAGCTCCTCAAGCCTCCACCAGACTCACCTGGTTATTGAAAGCAAACGTGCGTGGGCACCTCTGTGCTACCCTCGTGCCATATTCTCGTGACTTCCACTGGCACACGTGCGTGGGCACCTCTGTGCTTCCCCGTGCAACAGGTACACCGAGATCCCTGCCATACAACCCTCACGTGTTAGGGCAGATCGGTGTACATAGATCGTCTGTGACATTCCAGACGATCGCTAGCAGCAACCCGCTCACTCTTCACCCACCATAGCGGCGGTCCCTTACACCGCACAGTGGACCTTGACCGGCGGAAGCTGTCCTTTTCCCATCTTGGCACGCTTCCCCGGGTCCCCCTCGTAACATTACGGTCGCGCCAAAGGTCTGGCTATGGCTGAAGAGCAGCAGCAGTTGCTGCGTTATGTGCAGCAGTTGGAGTCACGATTGGCAGCAGTGGAGCAGTCTTCCTCCGATAAGACTACTCTGACGACAGTCGCCACCCAGGCGGCTACCCAGGCTGTACTATTGGGCGGAAGGTCTCCTCGCCTTGCTCTTCCAGAGCGCTTTAGCGGCAACAGCTCTGAGTGCCGTGGTTTTATAAACCAGGTTACCACCTACTTAGAGCTGTCCGCGACTCTTTACGCTACCGAAAAGGCGAAGGTAGCCTTCGTCCAGTCCCTGCTCACAGGGAGAGCGCTGAAGTGGTCCACGCCGTTGTGGGAGCGCGGAGATCGTGTGGTGAATAACTTACCAGCTTATCTTGGGGCCATGAGAATGGTGTTCCTCGGGCCTCAAGTCACCCACGATTCCGCGCTGCGCCTCCTACGACTTCGGCAAGGGTCCGCTTCAGTCGGGGACTTTGCTGTACACTTTAGGACACTTGCCGCAGAGTTGGACTGGCCGGATAAGGTCCTTGTCCCTGTGTTTTGGGAGGGCCTGGCAGGGTATGTCAAAGACGCACTGGCCACACGTGAGGTGCCTGCCACTTTAGAGTCGTTGATTCAGGTTGCCTCTCGCATAGACATCCGCCAGGCGGAGCGAAGGCTCGAGGCCTCTTAAGCACCCACGTCTTCTCGGCCTAAAAAGCGTCTGGCTCCCATCTTCCATCAGACAGGTCTCCCAGCCAGCCCTGTAGGTGACTCCGTGGAGTCAATGGAGGTGTCCAAGGTGGTCTCCTCTGCCCCAGGTTCTCGGTCTTGTGTCAACTGCTTTTCCTGTGGGCAGAGGGGACACATAGCTACCCGATGTCCCAAACCGTCGGGAAAAAGACAGCGTCTAGTTTCTATCAGAGGGGGGACTCTAGACGCTACCTCTCCCTCTAGGTTGACTATCAGCGCCCAGTTGCAGTTCGGCACTACTCTCTTCTCTGCCCTGGCTTGCTTGGACTCAGGCGCTGAAGGCAATTTCATCTCGACCTCCCTGGCAACCCGATACTCAGTTCCCCTGGTTCTGTTGCCCAAGCCACTCAGGGTCCGGGTAGTCGACGGGTCCATACTACTCGATCCTATCACCCAGATCACTATCCCTCTCAGGATGGATGTACCACCGGGACACCGTGAGCAGGTGTCCTTCCTGGTGCTTCCAGGGGGGACGGATGAGATCCTACTGGGCCTTCCCTGGTTGAGACAGCATGCTCCTATACTCAACTGGGCAACAGGGGAGATCTCATCCTGGGCAGGATCCTGTAGAGAGCACCTCGTGACTACCGAACCACCCGCTACCATTAGGTCGGTTGGGTCCTCAGAGAATACAGGGGGGCCGGGTTTACCGACACCTTATGAGGCCTACAGGGATGTCTTTTCCAAAAGGGCCGCAGATACTCTTCCTCCCCACCGGCCATATGATTGCCGAATAGACCTGAAGCCAGGCTCCGAGCCCCCTAGGGGCAGAGTGTATCCACTCTCTGCTCCAGAGACGGAGGCTATGTCCAAATATATTCAGGACAGCCTGGCGAAGGGGTTCATTCGCAAGTCTATTTCTCCGGCTGGTGCAGGGTTCTTTTTTGTGCAGAAGAAGGAAGGGGATCTGCGCCCCTGTATCGATTACAGGGGATTAAATGCAATCACGATCAAGAACAAATACCCTTTGCCCCTCATTACTGAGCTATTTGATCGATTCCGCGGGGCAAAGGTCTTCACAAAGCTGGATCTACGCGGGGCATATAATCTAGTGCGAGTCCGAAAGGGCGATGAGTGGAAGACCGCCTTTAACACCAGGGACGGTCACTACGAGTATCTAGTAATGCCCTTCGGACTCTGCAATGCCCCCGCCGTATTTCAAGACTTTGTGAATGACATTTTCCGGGATTTGTATCTTTCCGTGGTTGCATACCTGGATGACATTCTTATCTTCTCCCCCGATCTTACCACCCATCGGAGGGATGTCATCCGAGTACTTAAGAGGCTCCGCACCCATTCGCTATATGCTAAGCTGGAAAAGTGCGTTTTTGAACGGGAATCCTTGCCGTTCCTGGGGTACATCGTGTCCAGTCAGGGGTTAGCAATGGATCCGGGGAAGTTGGAGACAGTGATGAACTGGCCTGAGCCCCGCTCGCTGAAGGCGATCCAGCGATTCTTGGGGTTTATCAATTATTATCGCCAGTTCATTCCCAACTTCTCGACGGTGGCAGCACCCATCATTGCCCTTACCCGCAAGGGCGCTAATCCCAAAGCATGGACACGAGAAACGGTAGAGGCATTTCACACTCTCAAAACTCACTTCTCCACAGCTCCCATCCTTCATCGTCCAGACATCTCCAAACCCTTCCTACTGGAGGTAGACGCCTCTTCGGTTGGTGCAGGTGCAGTCCTGTACCAAAAAAACGAACGAGGAAGGAAGCATCCTTGTTTCTTTTTCTCCAAGACCTTTTCTCCGGCCGAGAGGAACTTCTCCATAGGGGATATGGAGTTACTGGCGATGAAACTAGCATTCCAGGAATGGCGGCATCTCCTGGAGGGTGCGAAGCATCCATTTGAGGTATTTTCTGACCACAAAAACCTCACATACCTCCAGACAGCACAACGCCTGAACCCAAGGCAGGCCCGTTGGTCTTTATTCTTCTCCCGGTTCCGCTTTATTATCCGCCACCTGGCCGGTGAGAAGAACGTACGGGCCGATGCCTTGTCACGTTGTATGGTTGTGTTGGAGGAGGACGAGGAGGAGCCTCGTCTTATACTACCCCCGGACAGCTTGAGGATGGTCACTCCCACTTCTTTGGACCAGGTGCCACCTGGCAAGACCCTCGTTCCCCCTGAACTACGGAACGAGGTGCTATCGTGGGCCCATGCCTCCAAGGTTGGGGGTCACTTCGGGGTCAAAAGGACCAGAGACCTGGTGACCAGGCATTATTGGTGGCCGAGACTACCCCAGGACATACAGGAGTATGTGGGAGCCTGTATGTCGTGTGCTCGGAATAAGCCGTCCCGGCAGAGACCGGCAGGTCTTCTTCACCCACTGCCAGTGCCGGATCGTCCCTGGGAAGTGGTAGGGATGGACTTCCTGGGAGATCTGCCCAAGTCAACTGGGCACAGGGTCGTATGGGTCACCACGGACCACTTCTCTAAAATGGTCCACTTGGTGCCTCTCCCACGACTCCCGACGTCACGTGCTCTCGCCACCTTGTTTATTCGGCATGTATTTAGGTTGCATGGCATGCCTGACAAGGTGGTGAGCGACCGGGGTCCCCAGTTCGCGTCTCGCTTCTGGAGAGAGCTCTGTAAGCTCCTGCAGATAGAGCTGAACATCTCCTCCGCATACCATCCCGAGACCAATGGACTAGTGGAGAGGACTAATCAGACCTTGGTAACTTACCTCCGCCATTTTATCTCAGCGCACCACGACAACTGGGCTAACCTCCTTCCTTGGGCCGAATTTGCCATTAACAATTCGGTCCATGAATCCTCTGGCCAGACTCCGTTCCTACTCAATAACGGACAACATCCCAGAATCCCGGTTCCGATGCCCATTACGTCACCCGATACTAGAGTGGAGGATTGGGCGACCAAGGCCCGGGAGATCTGGGATGACACCCAAGAGGCTCTTAAAAGGGCTAAAGAACGGATGGTGACAACGGCTGATGTTCGCCGCCGCCCTGCACCATCCTTCGCCCCTGGTGACCTAGTATGGCTGTCCTCTAAGAATGTTAACTTACGGGTACAGGCAGCCAAATTCGCCCCTAGGTATCTGGGTCTGTTTAAAGTACTACAGCAGGTAAACCCAGTGGCATATCGACTCCAGCTCCCTCCACGCTGGGCTATAGCCAACACCTTTCACGTGTCCCTCCTGAAACCCGTACGACTTAATAAATTCTCGGGGTCCCTGCCGGCTCAAACCGACTCCCCGTCCGACGACCCTGAGGTGGCAAAACTTGTGGAGACAAAAGTCATACAGGGCAAGAGGTACTACCTCGTGGAGTGGGCCGGCCGTGGTCCGGAGCATAGATCCTGGGAGTTGGAGGATCATATCCGCGCCCCGGGTTTGATAGCGGCCTTCGAGCACGGACAGGGGGGGGGGGGCTAGACGGAGGGGTAATGTTACATCTCGTGGCTCTCCTGAGGCAGTCTCCCATTCCTTGCCTGCCATGAGCGCTCCTGCTCAGCAGCGCCGAAGGTCTGCCAGACTGCGCAGTGTGCAGGAGATACCTTCTCAGAGAGGCAGCAGAAGGGTGACACCTAGTGGTTCTCCTGTTACAAGGAGTGAAGCGGTCTCCCATTCCTTGCCTGCCGCAGCTCCTCCTGCTCAGCAGCCTCGAAGGTCTGTGAGGTTGTGCAATGTGCAGAGGTTTGCTGTTCAGGGAAGCAGTGAGACTCCCGTTATCTCTACACATTGTGAGACCGAGGATCCCGCCTCTATTTCCCAGAGGCAGGAGGGTGAGCATGTGCAATGCGTGGTGGGTCCTGATTCGCTCACTGACGTCACACGGCTTGATGACAAGGCTGGTGACGTGGTGAATCCTGACTGGCCAGGCTGGGACGTCGTGGACCCTGATTGGGTCAAGTCCGTCATCTCCGCCTCGCGCCCGCCCTCGGGTGGAGCTGCACCTCCTTAAAAGCTCCCCCTGCCATCATGGCGGCGCGCGACCGTCCTTCTATGTTTGGATGTCTGGCAGCGTGCTGCCACGCCACTGCTCAGGCATTACTGTCTCTTGTGGGCTTGGCCCTTGCTGCTTAGGCAGTACCTCGTTTGCAGGCCGTGTTCCTGCCTTGCTGCTCCGGCAGTATCCCCTTCAACAGGCCGTGTTCCTGTCCCAGGTGAGCTCCTCAAGCCTCCACGGGACTCACCTGGTTATTGAAAGCACACGTGCGTGGGCACCTCTGTGCTACCCTCGTGCCATATTCTCGTGACTTCCACTGGCACACGTGCGTGGGCACCTCTGTGCTTCCCCGTGCAACAGGTACACCGAGCCGTGAGATCCCTGCCATACAACCCTCACGGGTTAGGGCAGATCGGTGTACATAGATCGTCTGTGACATTCCAGACGATCGCTAGCAGCAACCCGCTCACTCTTCACCCACCATAGCGGCGGTCCCTTACACCGCACAGTGGACCTTGACCGGCGGAAGCTGTCCATTTCCCATCTTGGCACGCTTCCCCGGGTCCCCCTCGTAACACATGCCTATGGACGCCGGATGCGGCGCAATGCGGAAAAAAACGCATCCAGCCGCCACATGCGGTTTCTTCCACTGCGCATGCTCAGTAGCGTGCCGCAACCGGAAAAAAACGGACGGGCCACATGTAAAAACTTATGGAAAGAATCCGGTGTTTTCGCCGCATTCGTTGCATAGGTTTCACAGCCGGATTGAGCCGCACTGCTCAAACCGGATGTGTGAAAGTAGCCTAAGGGAACCCAAACATTCTCTGTAAGGGCAACCAATCAGAGACAGTGGCCCACCAGCAGTCTGACTGCAGCCACTCACAGACGCTGTCACAGACAATGGGCGGGGGAATCAGTGAATATGTTTGAGTTGTAATTAACGGACCCAGAAGCAGTGTGACAGCAGCGTGTGTGGAGACTGGTAATTAATCTTCCCATTAAATACCTCCCGCCACCCCCGCTCATCATACATCACTATTCTAGCCAAAGTCATAATAATGAAGAAGAAAAGCATTAGTGCAACCGCAAACAGTTACCCAACAAAGCCGATTTTTTTGACAAGTGCATGGACTTCCAAACACGAAACCAAATGGGCAAGGCTTGTGCCAAATCTGAGATTGGTACTTTTTTGAAACAAGTTACTCATCTCTAATATCCACATTACACATGTTAGCAAGACTTTGTGAGCAGCAGAGGGCGATAGTTGAATACAAGCTACAACATGCCTGTCAGTATTCCGACTAGTTTCGCACATAATTGATGAGTAAGCATGAATGTTTGTGAGGTTCTTCAAAGCTTTGAGGAATCAACCAAGATGTGAAGCAGCAATGACACCATAATCAGCGTAAACATCCCACTTTTGTGTCTACTCAAACACTACCATGGGGAAAATAAGTATTTGATACATTGCCAATTATGCAACTTTTCCCACCTACAAAGAATGGAGAGATCTGTAATTTTTACCATAGATACATTTCAACTGTGACAGACTGAATAAAAAAGAAAATTCAGAAAATCACATTGTATGATTTTTAAATAATTAACTTGCATTTTATTGCATGAAATGAGTATTTGATCACTTACCAAACAGTGAGAATTCAGGTTCTCACAGACCTGTTATTTTTTCTTCAAGAAGCTCCAGTCTGCACTCATTACTTGTATTAATTCACCTGTTTGAACTCATTACCTGTATAAATGACATCTGTCCACACACTCAATCACACTTCAACCCGCTTCATCATAGCCAAAACGAAAGAGCTGTCTAAGGACACCAGGGACAAAATTGTAGACCTGTAGAAGGCTGGGATGGGGTACAGGACAATAGGCAAGCAGCTTGGTGAGAATGCAACAACTGTTAGAAAAAAACTGTAATTATTAGAAAAGGAAATAAATATAAGATGACTGTCAATCTAACTCGGTCTGGGGCTCCTTGCAAGATTTTACCTACTGGGGTATGGATAATTATGAGAAAGGTCAGGAATCAGCCCAGAACTACATGGGAAGACATGGACAATGACCTGAAGAGAGCTGGGACCACAGTCACAAAGATTACTGTTAGTAACACACTGCGCCATCATGGATTAAAATCCTGCCGGGCACAGGTCCCCCTGCCTACACTAGCACATGCTCAGGCCCATTTTATGTTAGCCAATGACCTCCTGGATTAGATGATCCAGAGGAGGCATGGGAGAAGGTCATGTGGTCAGATATGACCAAAATGTAACTTTTTGGTATTGTGAGCGAAACACACTCCTTCTATGACATTTGAACTCCAAATTTGTTTTACAAGCGCTCTGTAAATCAATACAGCTTAGTATGGTGAACCCAAAGAATTCTCCTTTATTAGTACATAACCACTTTACATATGGTCACAGACAAATGACCAGGTCCCTCTGAACTATGCACCAATAGGAACAATAGGGGTGTGAACAGAAATGTGAAACTTCCCCACCCATACAGTGTTAGCTGAACCCTATAACATCATTAGTTGTAAGACAAGATGGACAATATAAGAACAAAATGGATTCTGCTCTCTCACTATCATTGCATAGCTGGAGCAAACCAAAGCATAGCTGGATTCTGAACTGTGTACCACCTCAGTTGACAGTTGTAGCATAAGAAAGTCACATTGTATTTAGATTCTACCTTTTCAACCATGGCTTAAACCACAGAAATGGTTCTGATACAAAAGTTGCAAGGGTGAAAGGGTCCAGTCAAGTTGAATAATATGCCACAGCATTTATTTTTATCCATGTTTTTGAGTAAGTACTGAAGTGGCATGGTTGTTCATCTCAGTACAGAAGAAAGAAAATGGTTTAGTATAGTTGGGTAAACCAAGAGCTGGGTTAGAGGTAATCAAAAATTTTAGGGAGTAAAAATTTTCTTCTGAGATCAGATGGAAGAGTTGTATTGCCAGACAATCATACAGGGGCTGCATAAGTTGGGATGCTGCTCTTATCCATGGCCTTTCCATATGATACTAAATGCAGAAGGGTTCTACAGTTTCTACAAAGGTTCTACAGTTTAATCTTTAAGGTTTTACATCCATGAAATTAAATCCTAAGAAACACAAAAGGGAGATGATGATTCATAACATGAAATTTGATCAGGGCAACAAAGCAATAAATCATCTACGTACCGAAGTAAGACAACCTCCATATTTGGAGGAGCCAATTTTTTCTAAATTGAGGACATTGCAGCAAGCAGTATAAATTATCAGTGAATTTTGAGCACTATGTATACTGTAACCTTTTTATGTCCATGAAGGGAAAAAAAAACAAAAAACAAATAAATACTGTCAGTCTGGGAGCAGAGACACATAATAAAAAGGAATTTTCCAAGTAAATCACCATAAAATGTTTTGATGATTTCCCAAAGAAATCCATTATTTCTATACACAACAGACTTCCCTGCTCCAATATCTATTAAGAAATCTAAACTTGCGTCCAAGGTTAATTTAATCATTGGAGTAGGATCAGTAAAATAAAAAAAGCTATTGCTAATTTCTTTTTGCCAATATCCTAAAGAGAGGAAAAATAATTTAAAATAAATTGTTAAAAGTAGGGAAAATGATTTTTTTTTTAAGGGTTTTTTTAGTTCTTCAGGTTATCACAAACAATTGGACAAAATGCTTTTGTGCATGTTAGTGTCATGGCCGTCTCTGCATCTAGAGACTTGTGACAGGATATGGGCCAGAGTCTCTCTTTGCCATCTCATACTCCTCACATTAAATGTAATTCCCTTTCCTTTGGTGCTGAAAGGGTTAATCTCAGTTTTACTTTCCAGCAGCTTCTGACTCCTTGCCCCAGGTGTTTCCGGTTGGTTACCACTCACTTCCCCTATATATTTTTACATCTCCTAGTAGAGGGCACTGGTTATTCTGATTCATTTGGAAGCGAGGCCTCGGGGTGGAATGAGCTGCTGAAGCTTTTGTTGTGTGAATCGTTGTGTCCTTTTGTCTGACTGTAGCCGCAAAGTTGGACTTTATCCTTTTGTTGTTTCCCATGTCTGTCATACCTTCTCCTCTTGTTGTATTAGTGCAGCAGTGGGACAAGCGATCCTCACCTGCCAGATCACTAGCCAGGGTTATTACAGGGTCCCTCAAGGCTTCAGGTATCCTGATCAGTGAAAGGTGCAGAATCTGTGTAGGGATTCGCTAGTAGAGTAGGGTACAGCCGTAGGTGAATGCAGGAGGTGTCCCATCATCCCCTTCTCTAGCACCAGAGCCCACCATTGTTAACCCCTTTACGACCAAGGATGTAACTTACCGTCCTTGTTCATGTCTCGGTAATCACCACTAGCTGCTGCAGTGAGCCGGGAGTAATCCCTGCACACGTCTGCTGATTTGAACAGCAGACATGTAGGGCTATCTGGCATGGGTAGATCAGTGATTGACCCACGCCTGTTTACCTCTTAGATTGCGCTGTCAAAATGTCACAGCGCAATTTAAATGGCCGAAGAAAACTGCACTGAAATGGCATGAAAACTGTTTTTGTGCAATGTTTTGCAAAGAGATGCAGATTTCCAATCTACACCTCCTGGAAAAAATCGCATCACTGCCGCATCATACAGTATCAAATCTGCATCTCTTGGAAAAAATAAACACAGTTTCTGCCAGGAGATGCAGATCTGTGAACTCAGTGTGAGTTCATTGAGGTCCCCTGAGGTCTCCTGCACTCACAGGTGGAGGGCCATGGGAACCTTCAGCTGAAATCGCAAATTACCAGAGTGACTTCACCACTCATCAATGCGGCTGAGTCTCTGCCTGAACGTCACAGCCTTCGGTCATGTTCCATGATCACGCACTGTGCCTTAAGTAATGTAGCAGAGATTAAATCCTCATGGGACCTCATGTGGATTACCTCAGATATGGGTATTTTGGGGGTTAATAAAGTGATGACAGAGCATGCTTTTTTGTCTTTTATTTCAAATAAAGGATTTTTTCGGTGTTTGTGTATGTTTACTTTTATTTACAGATTAGTAATAGGGGGTCTCATAGACACCTTCCATTTTAATCCAGGGCTTACTAGCAGCTGTGGGCTGCCATTAACTCCATATTACCCAATATCCTTCACCCAGGGTAATTGGGAAGAGCCTGTGTCATGCTAGGTACGGGAAAGTGTCAAGCGCACAGTGAAAGGGAAGAGAAGAAAACACACTTCTCGAGTTTGGCATACAGTTTGTTAGCTCTTAATATCTGTAATACCTACTTTACATGTATCTGATGTGTCTCCATATCGAGTAGATCAAGTTATCGTCTAAACAAACCTTTCCACGAAATGATGAAAAATATCATTCACAAAATGTTGGAAAACAGCAGGGGCATTAGTGAGACCAAATGGAATGACCAGACTTTCAAAATGTCCCTCATGTGTATTGAAAGCCATTTTCCATTCCTCCCCCTCTCAGATTCAATCTGGCAAACAACTGGCCCTACATCACTTCGCCCACCGATCCCCTGTCCCTGATACTGTTCCTTAGCCTTCTAAGTGATATGGGCTATCATTTCCTGAAATGCGTTCACAGGTGGTCACAATCTCCTCCTCTCTCTGAACCCGATGGAACAGACAGATACGCAAATTGCCTAAGTCAGTTGTATCTCCATGCATGTCCTCTAGAATAATTATAACTCTGTCCACTGTATCTCCCTTCTTTCAGCTGTCAGAACATAACCGGCTGTCGAGCCTCTCCATCTAGGGTCAGTAGGGCTACCTCCTCCTGTAAGGCAGAAGTCATGGGATGCATGCATAGCATACTTTTCAGCTGTTCTACCCAGTCCCACAACAGCAAATTGTCCTGGGTAAACTTTGGAAAGTTGCTGACCATGGCCCTCAGTGGAATGCTGCCTCTAGCGGTCTCAGTCACTGATTGGTCTTCCGTCTCTGCGTTAGAGTATTGCATTCTGCCGACTACACTAAATGTAACTCTGTGGTGACTTCAGCAGGTTTTTATTAGGTGGGAACAGGAAGGAGGAAACGGGTTGGGTAAACAATGAAATACAAAGCAAAAGAAATTAAAATATAGATGGCATGTTTGACAGTTACACTCTACTGATCAAGTATGTGCCAACACTAAGGATTATTTCAAATAAACTTAGTAATAACCCACCCTCGGACCCATTGTCAGGGGAACGTCAAAGTCGCCCTACTGTTGTCAAAATATGCATCAAACAAGAAAATTTAAGCCTTCGTAGACCCACTTATGTCAGTGGTTCACGAGAGATGATGCAGTGGCGTATCAATGAACCACACAAACAATTAATTCTATTAATAAGCTAGTCTCTCTTGGTTCAGTATGCAAGGCATGAAGTAACGGCCCTGCTCAGTTGTATGCTGTTATGGAACAAAAGTCTATTTCTCCATCTCTGATATACAATCTTTGGTACTTAACTAAGTATATCGATTCTCTTCCGGTGATAGTGTTTGGCCTTTGGGTTCCTATAGCGACAATGCTCGGCCTTCTGGTTGCTCTGGCAATAGATATTTGGTCTTTGGGTTCCTCTGGTGACGATATCTTGACTTCGGTTCCTCTGTAGATGATATTCTAGGATCGAATTCCTATGGTCGTGCTATGCGATTGTGCTGCCACCACATCAGTAGTAGCCGGGCTGCTCGGATCCGGACCCGCAGTGTGGCTCGAGGGATTCTCCGGACCTGGGGGTCACACGGACACTTCAAATAAAAAGGGGCGTATTTGTAAGGGATTCGCCATACGCAGTCTGTGATGCCACCCATGGTGTGTGGTGAAGTGTTGCACCACCGCTGCTGTTGTGGGGCACCCGGGGGGCGATGGGATGGTAGCTGTTTGTTAACCCCTCCGTGGGTAGGGATGGTTGCCCCGGGGCCCGGTGACTCTGTGCAGGGAACGGTGATGGCAGCGGCCTGCGCGCCTGGTCAGACCAGGGAATCTCAGTTTACTCACGATTCAATGAATCAGACAAGTCCAATGGTTAACCAAGGTGCTGGTGGCCGGCCGCCGCGGCCGGGTGTATTCTGGTCCCTCACTCGGGGTGAGGGTCTGTATTACTTTCCTCTGCACTGTGTTTTTGGTCTGGTGGACTTCCCGGTGTGGAACACGAGAGTCCGCTCCCGGTACTTCTGTTGGGAGCCTTGCCCGCTGACGCTGACCCGTGGGATCTACCGGGCCCTGGCGGATGCCCTATCCCTCTTGGTGGGTTTTTGTCTGCTTTTGGGACTTTGGTTGGGAGAGGACCTATAATCCTGCCCTCAATTGGTTAATTAGCTAGGCCGTTGGTTCCGGTCCTGGCTTCAGGGTCCAAAGTACCCCCTCTGTGCACGGTTTCCGGGTCAGTGCTCCGGTGTCATACCGGTGGGCTACAACCCTGCCCCGGTCCACCTCGGATCTCTGGCACCCATCTTCCCGTCTCCTGACAGACACGGACCACCATCTGCCACCTACCCAGCACGCCGGGGCTCCAACCCCAACGCCTTTCCTTTCTGTCTCAGCCTTCACTTTCTCCTCCTCAACTACTCCACTCCACTCCACTTGAACTTCAACTCTCAACTCCCTGCTTTTCCCGCCCCGGGTTCTCTAGACCCCTAGGTGGGTGTTCTCCATCCGCTTGGTCCCGCCGACTGGTGTGCCTTTCCTACCCTGGGGGGGGGTGACTAGGATTTGGTTGGCAAGGTTTAACCCTGTGAGGGAAGGTGTTGTGCGAGGGCCTACTCTGTGTGACCACCTGGTGGCGCCAGGGCGTCACATTTTCCCTTGGTTTACTACAGACCATCGGGCACGGGCTGTCCAACCACCAACGTTTATTAAAACCGCATCTGTTTATTGAAAAAGGTGTATTGAAACAGTGAAAACATGTAAACTTTCAAAAATTTCTTCCTGGTACGGGAGGTAAAAATCTTGAGCGTTACAATAATGGAATGGACCGGGCCACCTTCTTATTGCCCCCGCCACCCAAAACAACCTGTTCTCTGGTGGCACCACTAAAACAGGTGCACACCCCTTTGCCCAAGTCCAGGACACCCACATGAGCCGGGTAAAAAGTTCCTTACCCGGTAGTCCTTGTTACGGGTCCCATGGTCCGGGGACCCCTAGTCTGGATGGTAGTCAATGTTTGCAATGATGACTGGGCCTCGGCCTACTCTACCGCAGGCCCTTCCTCCAATCTGCCTCTCCAGAGGCCGTGCTGGTGCTAACAAGAAGGTAGTTAGTTTAAAACACTTAAATACCGCTGCCGGGGCAGCCTCCTCTTGCAGCGTTCCCACAGGACCACCGCTTTAGCAGCCCAGGCCCCAGTGCCACCTTCACTCACGGTGCTTCACTGTCCAAAGACCCCTCCTTCCTACTACCGACGGTGCGGGTACAACTGCTCCTCTGGCCAGGGCTCCATCGTCCACCAGGGGCTCCGACCCCTCATGGCATCTTCACTTCAACAAACAGCGGGAAGATGTTTAACAAGAACGGAGCTCCAACTGTCAACTTCTTCAACTGCCCTGCCACCCTCCACCTGCGGTGCAGATGGCCTCCTCCGGGAACATGAGGACGTTCAATAAAGGTGGCGGGTTTTAAACAGTCAACGTTTTAACTTATAACTTTTAAGGGTAGACTTACAGGTTTCCGCTACCACTACTGCATAGGGCCATACGGCTCACTCAGCACTCTGGGAACAGCGTCCCTGGACCAGCCGCAGAACATCCCGGAACTCTGAGCTTCTATCGGGAACAGAGGTGGCATAGCAGGTGATACTGCCACTTCTGGGAGCTGTGTCAGCCGGTGCACCTTGGCCATACTGGGAACGGGCTCTGGCTCCGGGCAGGTCAGTGAGGCTGGGAGGGTCTGGGTTCCTCTCTCCCGACGCGGCACTGTATGGCTGGCTCGACTCTCGCGGGCCCACACCACTGCCACCATTCTCTGGACCTCCGCTTTCCAGTCCAGCACTTGTTGCAGCGACTGAGCTCGCACCCGGACACAAAACCTTGCTAGTTCTCTCTCCAGCCAGGCAGCGGTCCCCAGTGGTAAGCGGTCTGATTCTTGCTCCTCTGCAGGAACCACCACTCCGCCTCTGCCACTTCTAGGCGCCACCGCGCCAGCTAGAGGCGCTGCTCCACCAACAACACTGGGCGCGGACATCTTCCCGCTTCTCCCCCTCATTTTTTGGGGAGCAGTCTCCAGACGCGGCTCTCTAGTTTCATTTTCGGCCTCAGGAGTCACTTCCTTCCAACTCTGTTCCCAGGGGGCGGGGCTTCAGCTTTGCGCCCTTTATCGGGAAAGAATATGCTGGGTTGTCGTTTTTTGCGCCCAAAAATGGCGGCAAAAATGGTGGCTTTTCAAAATTTTACAGCGGAGCACCGCTGACAGTCCAGAACAAGCCGCACTTCCACCAGGTAGGTGGATGGGTTACAATCCTGTTCGTGACGCCAGGTTTTGAGGTGTGCCGCCCCCACGTCAGTAGCAGCCGGGGTGCCCGGATCCGGACCCACAGTGTGGCTCGAGGGATTCTCCGGACCCAGGGGTCACGCAGACACTTCAAATAAAAGAAGACGTATTTATACGGGATTCGCCATACGAAGTCTGTGACGCCACCCACGGTGTGTGGTGAAGTGTGGCACTACCGTTGCTGTTGTGGGATGGCAGCTGGTTGTTAACCCCTCCGTGGGTAGGGATGGTTCCCCCGGGGCCCGGTGACTCTGTGCAGGGGACGTTGATGGCAGGGGTCGGCGCGCCTGGTCAGACCAGGGAGTCTCAGTTTACTCACGATTAAATTAATCTGACAAGTCCAATGGTTAACCAAGGTGCTGGTGGCCGGCCACCACGGCCGGGAGTATTCTGGTCCCTCACCCAGGGGGATGGTCGGTGTTACGTTCCTCTGCATGCTTTGTGTTGTGTGCTGGACCTCCCGGTGTGAAACACGGGAGTCCGTTCCCGGTACTTCTGTTGGGAGCCTTGCCCACTGACGCTGACCCGTGGGATCTACCGGGCCCTGGCGGATGCCCTATCCCTCTCGGTAGGTGGTTGTCTGCTTTTGGGACTTTGGTTGGGACAGGACCTATAATCCTGCCCTCAATTGGTTAATTAGCTAGGCCGTTGGTTCCGGTCCTGGCTTCAGGGTCCAAAGTACCCCCTCTGTGCACAGTTTCCGGGTTGGTTCTCCTGTGTCGGTACCGGCGGGCTCCAATCCTGCCCCGGTCCACCTCGGATCTCCGGCAGCCGTCTTCCCGTCTCCTGACAGACACGGACCACCGTCTGCCACCTAGCCAGCACGCTGGGGCTCCAACCCCGACGCCTTTCCTTTCTGTCTCAGACTTCACTTTCTCCTCCTCAACCACTCCACTCCACTCGAACTTCAATTCTCAACTCCCTGCTTTTTCCGCCCCGGTTTCTCCAGACCCCTAGGTGGGCGTTCTCCATCTGCCTGGTCCGGCCCACTGGTGTGACTTTCCTACCCTGGGGGGGGTGACTAGGATTTGGTTGGCAAGGTTTAACCCTGTGAGGGAAGGCGTTGTACGGGGGCCTACTCTGTGGGACCACCTGGCGGCGCCAGGGCGTCACACGGTCTTCGGGTCCTGGTGATGGTATGCAGGCTTCAGGCTCCTCTGGGTTCTGTGCGGTTCCAGATAATTCCATTGCTAGTAGCATGGGCCTGTGCTGCTGCACATAAATTCGCTCCCCTGATGTTCATTGTACAAACTCTGTCTGCACGCCAGTTGCCAAGCCTTTTATATTTGGGAATTGCACCACAGGGGTCACCTGACTCGGCGTCTCCTCTTAACTCTTTCCTGTAGGAAATACACCCCTGATAGATTGGTTCCTAGTGACCATGGTCCTCCAACAGATGGTGATGTTGGTGCACATATGCTGTAGGGAACTGAATCTGAATATATTCTTCTGGCCACTCTTTGACATATGCACCTACAAACCCAGTTCTGCTATATCTCTACAAGTGAACCTCCTTACTAACCCAGCTTAGCTACAGTCATGTCCAAAAGGGTTGGCAGTGGCACCCTTGAAACTTTTCCACAAATTAAGTATTTCTCTTGGAAAATTATTGCAATTACACACGTTTTGTTATACAGATATATATTTCCTTAGTGTGTATTGGTATTGGAGCAACACAAAAAAGGCAAGTTGGACTTAATTACACACAAAACCCCAAAAATGAGTCAGACAAAATTGTTGGCACCTTTCAAAATTTGTGGGTAAACAACTTTGTTTCAAACATGTGATGATCGTTAAAACTCCCCTGAGGCAAGTAACAGGTGTGGGCAACATGAAAATCACACCTGAAAACAGATGAAAAGGGGGAGAAGTTAACTCATTCTTTGCATTGTACTGTATGTCTGTATTTATCACACTAAGCATGGAGTACAGAAAGAGAGAAGAGATCTGTCTGAAGACTTGAAAACCAAAATTGGTGAAAAATATCAACACTCAAGGTTACAAGTTCACCTTCAGAGATCTTGATGTTCCTTTGTTTATGGTGCGCAACATAATATAGATATTTAAAACACAAGGCACTGTAGCTAATCTCCCTGGATGTGGGCGGCAGAGAAAAACTGATGAAAGGCAACGCAAGATATCCGAATGGTAGATAAACAGCCTTAATCACGTTCCAAAGAAATTCAAGATGTCCTGCAGTCTCAGGGTGCAGCAGTTTCAGCATAAGCTATCCTTAGATATTTAAATTAAATTAAATGCTATGGCAGGAGATCCAGGAGGACACCACGGCTGATGCAAAGACATATAAAAGCTAGACTGCAGTTTGCTAAGATGTACGGAAGTAAGCTAAAATCCTTCTGGGAAAACATCTTGTGGACAGATGAGACTAAAATATACCTTCTTGGCAAAGCACTTTATTCTACTGTTTACCAAAAACAGAGGCCTAGAAAGAACAGAACACATTACTTATAGTCAAATATGGTGGAGGTTCAAAAATGTTTTGTGGTTGTTTTGCTGCCTCTTACACTGGGTGCCTTGTCTGTGTGAAAGGCATAATAAAATCTGAAGATTACCAAAGGATTTGGGGTCACAATGTAGTGCCCAGTGTCAGTAGGCTGAATTTGCATCCTAGCTAATGGGTCTTTCAGCAGGACAATGATCCCAAACATACTTCAAGAAACCCCCAGAAGTGGATGGAAACAAAGCGATGGAGAGTTCTGAAGTGGCAGCAATAAGTCCAGATCTAAATCCCATTAAACACCTGTGGAGAGCCCTTAAAATTGCTGTTGGGAGAAGACACCTTCAAATACTGTATGAATAACCTGGAGCAATTTGCAAAAGAAGAATGGTCCAAAATTCCAGTTGAGAGAGGTGTAAGAAGCTTGTTGATGGTTATAGGAAGAGATTGATTGCAGTTATTTATTCCAACCATATATTAAGTTGAGGGTGCCAATAATTTTGTCTGTCCCATTTTTGGAGTTGCATGAAATTATGTCACACTAAGGAAATAAATTTGTATATCAAAATGTGTATTGTATTAATTTTCTGAGACAAATACTTCACTTTCTTGAAGAATTTCAAGGTTACCAACACTTCCGACCATGACTGTATGTCATCAGTCTCTGCAACATGATCAGAACTGAGTCTTCTAATATACCCAACTGGTCAAACCAAACCTCCACTTGTCCGAACTTGCCAGCGCCTGGTTCGAAAACACTGTTTGGTAGTTTGAGTCTCTGCCCACATACAGCCAGCCTTAAGCAGTTCACTTTCGGGAGAGGGTGGGCTAGTTCTTAAAAAAAAATTTTTTGTTGCACACTACATGTGATCATGCCGTTGTTACCCCCAGTGTGCGCTGTTCAAATACTGCAAGCAGCTCGCACAGAGCTTAGCAATGAGCGTACCCGAGCACAGCGATGCTCGCGCGAGTTAACTTCGCACGTAAAGCATCTTAGTTCTGTTTTTAAGTTGGTTTTCAGCTCGGAAACCGAACCTTGGGTTCACTCATCTTTACTTCTGGGTCTCCTGACATACCAAAATCTATTGTCCACTGGTCTCTGCTACAACACTCATCTCTGATTCCCCTCATCCATGATTCTTCTGTCCTTCTCAGCTATGTTACATTAATAAGTCTACTATTCCTTGGTTCTTAACCAACTCAGCTTCACCGTTTTTCCAATGCCAATTCTCCAGTTTCTACAGACTCGTTTCCTTCAGCTGCTAATCAGTCTCTATAGTCCTCGTTGTTCCAACCTGTTCACCTTGCTGCATCGCCATCATCGGTCCGTGCTGCATTCCATCTGTTTACCCGGAACTAGATCTTCGAGTATCCACCTCACCAAGTGAGACATTCACTTCTGAATTATTCTTTACTATACACACACATTTTTGACAATTCTTCTAATTTCTATTCTTTTCCACAGCTTTAGCACTGGAAACTGCTTGGCGATAATGAATTTACAGAAATTGATGCCATTACTGCTGTTCCTAGAAATGCACAGCCTGGATTAGTATTACAAGCTGACCTGGTTGCTGTTTATTATTCATATACTTCAGCATCAATTTGATAATCCCCAGAAGACGGCCCTGGTTCTGTTGATTAATATATCTGCTCGGCCTCACTAATTTTAGCCCTGTCCCTGATAATATTGTATTTCACTACTTTATGCATTCCCAACATTCACAGTTTGATAGTGAATTAATCATTTACGTCATTGATAGATTTTCTGTGTGTTTGCAATAGGAAAAATTCTCTGTATCCAGCAATTTTATTTCTTTACTAAACAAACATACATAGGAATCCTACAGCTGGATATAAAATTCTATCTGCATAACCTATAAAATCTCTAAACAAAAAGTGTATAAAACAAAAAAAATAAATAAGAAATATTCTTTATTAATTCATGGTTTAAAAAGACAAATATATCAACTAAAAGAGCAGAAACTTCCCATATACCGTATGTTTTATCTAATAAATAGTAACGATGGCATTCAGTATTGAATATGTATATTCAAGAATGTGCACAAGCAAGGCAGAGAGAAATAAAAAAGGGAGTACAAAATAAACAACAATATTAAGGAAAAATTATATGTGGTATATGCTCACATTAAGGAATCTCATTCGACACGAGTTTCGCATCAAGCTTCATCAGGGTTTGATAAACAATACATAATCCAGGTTATCTAAATATACCGGTAATTGAACCAATCATAGCATTTGTGGCATACATGATAACAAGTACATAATCTAAAGAGGATAATCCTCTCTTTTTTTATTAATCCCCTGAAGACGCTTGAGGCGAAACATGGTGAGATCTCTCTATGCATCCTTAAATTTGGGCTTTTGCTCATTTTTGGAGTATCCATCTTCAACAAAGTATGTCACCATTGTTTTGTATTAAACTTAACATATGTATGAGAGGCTTCTGATCATTCAGTTGATATATATTCTCTGTCTGGCACTGTATGTCCTTTTTAAACTCCTTTTTAACCATGTATCAAAACGGAGTATTTTTTTAATTTTTGAGTAATGCAAATTCTTTGTTTAGTTTTATTCTTTCTTTTGTCAGTAGAAATATTGCCGATTTAGATATTTTGCTTGTGGTAAGCAAATAAAAACCTACAAAAGTTTCCACATGTGTAACGTTCTATGATAGTAAGGTTATTCCCTGCAGGGTATATAATAAAAAACAAACACGCGGCGCCAATCTCAGCGCGTTATCAAAGCGGCTCTCTGGAGCCCTTTTTACTTAAGTTTTATGCACTCACCTTTTGGCCCAAAACTTCAAGCATATATGATTTTTCCAAAGTCTCTTTATCCGGGTCTGCTTCTTGCCTTGAATTGATCCTGTGTTTGGTCCTGCCACAGATTCCCACAGGTGAAAAAGTTAAAAATGAAGTAAACCAATTCTGTGGTGGCCGCGCTCCCCGTAGTAATGATTTTAAAATCTCTTGTCCACAAATGGAATTTATAACTCAAACATATGGAAATAAAAAGGGATACAACGGGTTTCGGCAGGAAAAACCGCCTTCCTCAGGTATCTAAATAAAAATGCATCTCACTCTACTTTATAGATAAAAAATAAATACAATTTACCTGGTATTCAAATAAGGGTGTGGATATAACCACTCCTGTATAATCAGTCTCTTAGTTCACTTCAACTCTAGTGGTTCATTTAAAACAAATCCCCAAACAACAAATCACTTAAAAAAATCATTAAACTAAAAGCACTGTGAGCATTTATCAATAAAATTACTATCAAAAAGATTTCTCAAATAAAAGGTAGTACAAAAAAAATCTTTAAAAAACATAATTTCCTTTTTTTTTTCCCCTTTTCCCTTTCCTTTTTCCTTCCCTTTCTTTTATATTTAGACAGGGATACATACTATTTTTTACTCCAAAAATCCTCCTGTTTTTTTATTCTGTTTTTTTCATATGCGGCATGAACCAATCTTTTGGGATATTTCTTTTCTTTAAATCTTTTCTTTAAAATTTCAGCCTGGGTTTCATAGACTTTATCTTCAGTACAGTTTTTCCTGATGCGAAAGAACTGACTGTATGGAATGTTTTCTTTCCATTTTTTATAATGGGCACTTCTGAAATCCAAAAATCTGTTGGAATCAACTTTCTTAAAATGCGTTTTTGTGATGATACCAGTCCCCTTAAGCTGGTGTCACACATAGCGACAGCGACAACGACATCGCTGTTACGTCACCATTTTCTGTGACGTAACAGCGACCTTGTAAGTCGCTGTTATGATCGCTGCTTAGCTGTCAAACACAGCGACGCAGCAGCGATCATAACGTCGCTACATGTGCAGAGAGCAGGGAGCCGCGCACACTGCTTAGCGCTGGCTCCTTGCTCTCCTAGCCACAGTACACATCGGGTTAATTAACCCGATGTGTACTGCAGCTACATGTCACAGTGCAGAGAGCAGGGAGCCGCGCACACTGCTTAGCGCTGGCTCCTTGCTCTCCTAGCTACAGTACACATCGGGTTAATTAACCCGATGTGTACTGCAGCTACATGTCACAGTGCAGAGAGCAGGGAGCCGCGCACACTGCTTAGCGCTGGCTCCTTGCTCTCCTAGCTACAGTACACATCGGGTTAATTAACCCGATGTGTACTGCAGCTACATGTCACAGTGCAGAGAGCAGGGAGCCGCGCACACTGCTTAGCGCTGGCTCCTTGCTCTCCTAGCTACAGTACACATCGGGTTAATTAACCCGATGTGTACTGCAGCTACATGTCACAGTGCAGAGAGCAGGGAGCCGCGCACACTGCTTAGCGCTGGCTCCTTGCTCTCCTAGCTACAGTACACATCGGGTTAATTAACCCGATATGTACTGCAGCTACATGTCACAGTGCAGAGAGCAGGGAGCCGCGCACACTGCTTAGCGCTGGCTCCTTGCTCTCCTAGCTACAGTACACATCGGGTTAATTAACCCGATGTGTACTGCAGCTACATGTCACAGTGCAAAGAACAGGGAGCCGCGCACACTGCTTAGCGCTGGCTCCTTGCTCACCTAGCTACAGTACACATAGGGTTAATTACCCGATGCGTACTGCAGCTACATGTGCACAGAGCAGGAGCCGGCACTAGCAGCAAGAGCGGCGGAGGCTGGTAACGTTGGTAAATATCGGGTAACCAGGGAAAGGTCTTCCCTTGGTTATCCGATGTTTACAGTGGTTACAGCTTTCCGCAGCTGCCAGACGCCGGCTCCTGCTCCCTGCTCGCTTCATTTCGTCGCTCTCTCGCTGTAACACACAGCGATGTGTGCTTCACAGCGGGAGAGCGACGACGAAAAAATGAACCAGGACATTCAGCAACGAGCAACGACCTCACAGCAGGGGCCAGCTCGTTGCTGGATGTCACACACAGCGACAGCGACGGGACGTCGCTGCAACGTCACAGAAAATGGTGACGTAGCAGCGACGTCATTGTCGTCGTCGCTGTGTGTGACACCACCTTTATGGCTAATTTCCAAATCTAAAAAACTATTTTTTTATTATCTATTTCTGAGGTAAATGAAATAACCCAATCGTTTTCAATCAACGTATTTATCATTTCTATTGCTTCTGCTTTTGTATCATTCCAGATAATTATCAGATCATCTATAAAACGCCTATAAAAAACTATTTTCTTTGTATTTTCCAGCTTACTTAGAATTGATGAGGACTCAAATCGCCCCATAAAAAGATTTGCGAAACTTGGTGCGACCCGAGTCCCCATCGGGTCGTTGTAGGTATAGTGACCCTTCAAAACTAAATACATTATGTCTTAACCATTCAACAAAAAATTATTTTGTTAAATTGCAAACCCAATCTCTGTGAGATAATAATGTACCTCATTAATCCCTCGATCATGATCTATATTGGAATATAATGCGTTAACATCCATGGTAATAAAATAAAAATGTTCTTGCCATTCGATAGTTCTGAGATCATTGATTAATTGTGTGGAATCTTTTAGATATGATGGTAAGGATTTAACAAGGTCCGGTAGGAAAAGGTCTATATAGTGAGATAAATTTGTAGTTAAGGAGCCAATTCCAGATATTATTGGTCTCCCTGTGGGGTTAACAGGATCTTTATGTACTTTTGGCAGATGGTAAAACAATGCCATTGTTGGTGTAGGAATCATCAAAAAATGTTTTCTTTTTTATTTATAATAAATTCCATAAAAGCTTCATTGATAAGTGATTTATATTCTTTTCTATATATTTGTGTTGGATCATTATCTAGTCTTAAGTAATATTTAGCATCTGAGAGGATCCTATGCGCTTCTTCTATATAGTCTTTTCTATTTTGGACCACCACCCCGCCCCCTTTATCTGCTTGGCGTATTACAATATTTGTGTTATTTTTTAAAACCTCCAGAGCCTCTTTCTTTTGCTTAGAAATATTGTTAAATTTCTTCCTTTATTAAAAACACGTGTATTTTTATTTATTTTCTTACAATTACTATTTCTTAATTCCTTCATTAATTTATCACCGTTATTTTCCTTGTTTCCTTCCATAAGTCTAAATTCCTCCTGAACCAATGCAAAAAAAGTCTCTATATTATGTCCTCTATTTTGTGTGGGGTAAATCCCCGACTTTGGCTGTACCTCTTTATGTATATAATTATTAATAATTTTAGAAGATTCCATATCATTCACTGACTTAATATTTTCCATATTCGGTATCTTTTTATCTTCCAATAAAAAATGCCGTTTGAGGGTTAATTTTCGTGTAAAGACGTTTAGATCCAAAAAAAGATCAAACGCATTTGCGTCCTGTGTCGGACAGAAATTTAAACCTTTATTAAAAATTTCTATTTCTGATTCAGATAAAATATATGAGAATAAATTAAATATTTTTATTGTTTGTATAGATATGCCCTCGGATTCTCCAAGTTCAATTTCCTTATTTTTATTTTTATTTCTTCGATTTTTCCTTTTTTTTCTTTTTTATTATGTATGCTTTTCCTCTCGATCCCCTTGCCCTATTTTTCTTTTTTTGCTCTTTGGTCTACTAATGGTACAAAATCATTTGTTATAAGGTTCCTTTGTACTGGGCTCAGGTTCCGAGCTAACTGGGAGCAGCTGATTACAGGGGGTAAAATCACTATCTCCGATGTACTTGGTCTTGTTGGACCTATTTCTAAAAAATAAATATTTGATGTTATTGATGAAGATGATGGTGAAGGTGCCTGTAGTACTGTGGTGAATAATAATGATGGTTCTGTCTCTTCATGTATTGTTAATTCAAGTGTATTTAAATCTATTTAAGTTTGATTTTGTTCGTCTACAAGTTCTGATATCTCCAATGGGGGAAAAACTGAATCTTGTGATGGTTGTACCGGGACTTTTTTTTGTAATAATTTTTGGTTCCAGAGGGGGCCGATTTTCTATCAATACCTTAGTCTCCTTTTTCTGTGTTTTCTGACTTGTTGTCTGGTCTTGTGGGGTGGAAGTATTTGGTAATATTTTGTTTTTAGTTTTACGTATAGCTCTTTCTGTCTCCCTGTCCTATCAGGTCGTCACAAGGGTATCGTACAATCTGCCCTTCTGCATGGTATCCACATCCTCCTTGGCTAGGGGTCCCTGGCCTTTGGTGTTGCTAAGAACCAAGCTAAGCAAACCCCTAGGAACACTCTGCACCACACCCACCAGACACACCAATGGGTAGCCTGAAGGGAATAGAGCCGACCACTTGGGGGTTGGCTTGGGAGAGTCAGGAGTGTCAAGTTCAGTCAGTTGAGCGGTGACTCTCAAAGTGAGAGGCCACAGGTTGGGGAGCAGGGCTCCTGGACACTACTAGGTGGCAGACGTTGGTCTGGGCCTGGTAGGAGCTGGAACCCCAGTCGCAGGGGATCGTGACAAGGGGCACGGAACTGCCGAGGAGGGCAGCCAGTGGCCTTGTGCTATCTCCGGGCAGGGGCCAGGTCATGACGGGGTACGTGGACCCTAGGCCGGGAAGTAGCTTCACGCATCCTGGTAATTTACCCGACGAGGACAAAGTCTTCAAGATCCGTTCTCCACCAGCTCCAAAATCGGGGTACTAGCGCAACAAGGGGGATAGGACTTTCCCACTACATAGTCCATAAAATCCCAAGCGTGAACTCTGAGAGCAAGCTCATTCCGTTAGCCATATGGGTGAGTGGGACCCGACTAGTGTCACACTATAGGGGCCAAACAGTAAAAAGGTGCCAAGGAAAAGGTCACAGGCTAACAAGCAACACCATCGGGCAAGGGATCCAGGCGTGTTCCCTCCCAGCTGGAGCAGTACTCAGAACTTTGGTTTACAAAAAGTTTCGGTGGCAGCGTTATTGGACTGAGTGAGTATTCAGTGACCCTTACCTCCCCAACGGCCTTCCCATGACGAGCATCACTGAGCCCCGGGGCATTCCCCCCTACCCACGGAGGTGTTAAAACAGCTAGCTGCCATTCCATCGTCACCGGGTGCTCCCAACGGCAGCGGTGGTATCCCACCTTACCACACATCGTGGGTGGAGTCACGAACTGTACATAGACTCCCCTGTAAATACCCCCTTTTCACTTTGAGTGTCTGCGCGGCCCCCCTCCCTGGTCCGGAGTCCCCTCGAGCCACCGCAGATCCGGATCCGAGCAGCCCGGCTGCTGACACGGGGGCGGTACACCTCCTTATTACTTCCATATTTTTTAGTAGATTTATCTGTACATTCTGTGTGTTTTGGGGGTTTTGAGGTGATGTTTAATTTTTCAGTTTTTTTTAATATTATCTGCTTCTTATTCTTATTTTTTGCTTTTTCATTTTCCCCATTTGGATTCTCTAATGTTTTTTCAAATAGTTCTTTTTCTTGTGGTTTCATTTTAACTGTATCCCATCTAAACTTTTTTATTTTCATGCCCACCATATCATTTTCAAAAGGTTTTAATCTCCTAGTAATATCATTATTAATGAGATTAAAAAAATCAAGTGATTTATATTTTCCTAGTTCTTTTAGCTGCTTTTCACAGAGTTGTGCCGCTGTACTCGCTAGTCCATTGCGCTTCTCAAATTATATGAACAGTCATCCAGCAGATTATTCCATTTATCAGAGAATATCTTATCATCTGGAAAAGTACTATTAAATGTATTTTCAGGCCATTTGGCACAATGCCCTGATCATTACAAATTTGTAAAAAATCAGCATCTATTTGATGCCTTATTTCCAATTTCATATGATTTTCAAACTCGAAGAATAAACCTGTTATATTTTTTTTTAAATGAAGGTCTATCACGGGTTCCAAAAGTCCATTTGCTCTCCCTTGGCCCGCTGCATTCTTAATCGACGCTAAAAGTTCCTTTCTCCTTACTGTCCTATTAGTATAGTATTCTATCTTTAAGACTGGCTGCTCGCTCCTTCACCGTTCCTGGGTGTTGGTTGTTCGTTTTTCAGCTGATGAGGAGGATTCCTCTCAGTCAAACTATGAAGTAAGGTTATTCCCTGCAGGGTATATAATAAAAAACAAACATGCGGCGCCAATCTCGGCGCGTTATCAAAGCGGCTCTCTGGTGTCCTTTTTACTGAAGTTTTATGCAATCACCTTTTGCCACAAAACTTCAAGCATATATGATTTTTCCAAAGTCTCTTTATCCGGGTCAGCTGCTTGCCTTGAATTGATCCTGTGTTTGGTCCTGCCACGGATTCCCACAGGTGAAAAAGTTAAAAATGAAGTAAACCAATTCTGTGGTGGCCGCGCTCCTCGTAGTAATGATTTTAAAACCTCTTGTCCACAAATGGAATTTATTACTCAAATCACTTAAAAAATCATTGGGCTACAGTACGTGGGACGCACAACACAGACTTTACGTGCTCGTATGAACGGGCACAGAAATAGAGCAAAAAGTGGGTTTTTAAAACATAGTCTATCAAGACATATACCGTATTTTTCGGACTATAAGACGCACCGGACTATAAGACGCACCCTGGTTTTAGAGGAGGAAAATAAAATTTTAAGCAAAAAATGTGGTCATGACACACTGTTATGGGGCGAGGATCTGCTGCCTACACTGTTATGGGGGTAATGTCCCCAAATTCTCTACTAAGGTACCCCATCCTGGTAATGATCCTCCTGCCTTGTGTATACAGTATATGTCCCTCATCCTGCTATATACCGTCATCCTGCCATATGGCCGCATCCTGCTATATACTGGCATATGGCCGCATCCTGCTATATAACCCATCATGGCATATGGCCCCATCCTGCTCATATACCCCCATCCTGCTCACATACCCCCATCCTGCTATATAACCCATCATGGCATATGCGCCCATCCTGCTGATATGACCCCATCCTGCTGATATGACCCCATCCTGCTCGTATTGATAAGGCCTTAATTTAGGTTGATGCCATTCAGTCGTGCATCCCTCTTAAACTGTCTGCAGTCCAAATTATGAGTCACTTGTGGTAGCATGCATAACCACACTCTTTCACACACACCAGAGAGACGTACTCGGATATGAATAGAAAGTAAGACTCCTTTATTCCGGAAGTTTGTACAGATATATATAACCGGCTTCTTGGCTAGGTGCCAAGAATACGTAACACGTCTCCTATTGGATAAAGTAGAACAGCTTATTCTGTGATATACAATTTACTGTAATGTGCTTGCTTCCTCATTTATATTAAAAAGAAAAAAAAAAAGGAGCCAGCACGATCTGAAATTGGCATGCATCATATAAAAAGTGAAAATTCACAGATTTATTCCAACTGTACTATAATAAAAAAAAAAATATGAGATTTTTAGCAAATAATTGATCAATTTTTTGAGCCACCCCTGCCAACGTCACGGCAAATCTCAATAGGGGGGTTCTACTCTATATTCTGTATTTCATGTGCCATGCGGTCTCCTAGATAAAGTTAAAAGCAGAACCATAATGGAGCACACATACCTGTAACCTGTATATAGCCGCTTCCATGTTGCAAAAAAGGCAATTGTGGATAGAGACCAGCCCAGGTCCCAGCATGTGGAGCAAGCTCTACACATACCAGGACTATATCAGAACTGATCCTCCCAGTGCCAAACAGCAACCATTGATAAAGGCGGACCAGATCCAAGAATGGTGCTTAATTAGCATTGCCTGTGGTAAGGGGTGAGGTAACTGAATCTGAACAGCTACCAACAGGAGGAATACATTGCAAACCAAAATCAGGCGTGCACGGTATGGTGATGGTCAGTCACCAGAAATTGTAGCATAACTACGGTCATAACAGAGAAAAAAAGGAGCCAGCACGATCTGAAATTGGCATGCATCATATAAAAGGTGAAAATTCACAGATTTATTCCAACTGTACAATAATAAAAAAAAAAAATATGAGATTTTTAGCAAATAATTGATCAATTTTTTGAGCCACCCCTGCCAACGTCACGGCAAATCTCAATAGGGGGGTCCTACTCTATATTCTGTATTTCATGTGCCATGCGGCCTCCTAGATAAAGTTAAAAGCAGAACCATAATGGAGCACACATACCTGTAACCTGTATATAGCCGCTTCCATGTTGCAAAAAAGGCAATTGTGGATAGAGACCAGCCCAGGTCCCAGCATGTGGAGCAAGCTCTACACATACCAGGACTATATCAGAACTGATCCTCCCAGTGCCAAACAGCAACCATTGATAAAGGCGGACCAGATCCAAGAATGGTGCTTAATTAGCATTGCCTGTGGTAAGGGGTGAGGTAACTGAATCTGAACAGCTACCAACAGGAGGAATACATTGCAAACCAAAATCAGGCGTGCACGGTATGGTGATGGTCAGTCACCAGAAATTGTAGCATAACTACGGTCATAACAGAGAAAAAAAGGAGCCAGCACGATCTGAAATTGGCATGCATCATATAAAAGGTGAAAATTCACAGATTTATTCCAACTGTACAATAATAAAAAAAAAAAATATGAGATTTTTAGCAAATAATTGATCAATTTTTTGAGCCACCCCTGCCAACGTCACGGCAAATCTCAATAGGGGGGTCCTACTCTATATTCTGTATTTCATGTGCCATGCGGCCTCCTAGATAAAGTTAAAAGCAGAACCATAATGGAGCACACATACCTGTAACCTGTATATAGCCGCTTCCATGTTGCAAAAAAGGCAATTGTGGATAGAGGCCAGCCCAGGTCCCAGCATGTGGAGCAAGCTCTACACATACCAGGACTATATCAGAACTGATCCTCCCAGTGCCAAACAGCAACCATTGATAAAGGCGGACCAGATCCAAGAATGGTGCTTAATTAGCATTGCCTTTGGCAAGGGGTGAGGTAACTGAATCTGAACAGCTACCAACAGGAGGAATACATTGCAAACCAAAATCAGGCATGCATGGTATGGTGATGGTCAGTCACCAGAAATTGTAGCATAACTACGGTCATAACAGAGAAAAAAAGGAGCCAGCACGATCTGAAATTGGCATGCATCATATAAAAAGTGAAAATTCACAGATTTATTCCAACTGTACTATAATAAAAAAAAAAATATGAGATTTTTAGCAAATAATTGATCAATTTTTTGAGCCACCCCTGCCAACGTCACGGCAAATCTCAATAGGGGGGTCCTACACTATATTCTGTATTTCATGTGCCATGCGGCCTCCTAGATAAAGTTAAAAGCAGAACCATAATGGAGCACACATACCTGTAACCTGTATATAGCCGCTTCCATGTTGCAAAAAAGGCAATTGTGGATAGAGACCAGCCCAGGTCCCAGCATGTGGAGCAAGCTCTACACATACCAGGACTATATCAGAACTGATCCTCCCAGTGCCAAACAGCAACCATTGATAAAGGCGGACCAGATCCAAGAATGGTGCTTAATTAGCATTGCCTGTGGTAAGGGGTGAGGTAACTGAATCTGAACAGCTACCAACAGGAGGAATACATTGCAAACCAAAATCAGGCGTGCATGGTATGGTGATGGTCAGTCACCAGAAATTGTAGCATAACTACGGTCATAACAGAGAAAAAAAGGAGCCAGCACGATCTGAAATTGGCATGCATCATATAAAAAGTGAAAATTCACAGATTTATTCCAACTGTACTATAATAAAAAAAAAAATAAAATATGAGATTTTTAGCAAATAATTGATCAATTTTTTGAGCCACCCCTGCCAACGTCACGGCAAATCTCAATAGGGGGGTCCTACTCTATATTCTGTATTTCACGTGCCATGCGGCCTCCTAGACAAAGTTAAAAGCAGAACCATAATGGAGCACACATACCTGTAACCTGTATATAGCCGCTTCAATGTTGCAAAAAAGGCAATTGTGGATAGAGACCAGCCCAGGTCCCAGCATGTGGAGTAAGCTCTACACATACAAGGACTACAGTTAGGTCCAGAAATATTTGGACAGTGACACAAGTTTTGTTATTTTAGCTGTTTACAAAAACATGTTCAGAAATACAATTATATATATAATATGGGCTGAAAGTGCACACTCCCAGCTGCAATATGAGAGTTTTCACATCCAAATCGGAGAAAGGGTTTAGGAATCATAGCTCTGTAATGCATAGCCTCCTCTTTTTCAAGGGACCAAAAGTAATTGGACAAGGGACTCTAAGGGCTGCAATTAACTCTGAAGGCGTCTCCCTCGTTAACCTGTAATCAATGAAGTAGTTAAAAGGTCTGGGGTTGATTACAGGTGTGTGGTTTTGCATTTGGAAGCGGTTGCTGTGACCAGACCACATGCGGTCTAAGGAACTCTCAATTGAGGTGAAGCAGAACATCCTGAGGCTGAAAAAAAAGAAAAAATCCATCAGAGAGATAGCAGACATGCTTGGAGTAGCAAAATCAACAGTCGGGTACATTCTGAGAAAAAAGGAATTGACTGGTGAGCTTGGGAACTCAAAAAGGCCTGGGCGTCCACGGATGACAACAGTGGTGGATGATCGCCGCATACTTTCTTTGGTGAAGAAGAACCCGTTCACAACATCAACTGAAGTCCAGAACACTCTCAGTGAAGTAGGTGTATCTGTCTCTAAGTCAACAGTAAAGAGAAGACTCCATGAAAGTAAATACAAAGGGTTCACATCTAGATGCAAACCATTCATCAATTCCAAAAATAGACAGGCCAGAGTTAAATTTGCTGAAAAACACCTCATGAAGCCAGCTCAGTTCTGGAAAAGTATTCTATGGACAGATGAGACAAAGATCAACCTGTACCAGAATGATGGGAAGAAAAAAGTTTGGAGAAGAAAGGGAACGGCACATGATCCAAGGCACACCACATCCTCTGTAAAACATGGTGGAGGCAACGTGATGGCATGGGCATGCATGGCTTTCAATGGCACTGGGTCACTTGTGTTTATTGATGATATAACAGCATAACAGCAGACAAGAGTAGCCGGATGAATTCTGAAGTGTACCGGGATATACTTTCAGCCCAGATTCAGCCAAATGCCGCAAAGTTGATCGGACGGCGCTTCATAGTACAGATGGACAATGACCCCAAGCATACAGCCAAAGCTACCCAGGAGTTCATGAGTGCAAAAAAGTGGAACATACTGCAATGGCCAAGTCAATCACCAGATCTTAACCCAATTGAGCATGCATTTCACTTGCTCAAATCCAGACTTAAGACGGAAAGACCCACAAACAAGCAAGACCTGAAGGCTGCGGCTGTAAAGGCCTGGAAAAGCATTAAGAAGGAGGAAACCCAGCGTTTGGTGATGTCCATGGGTTCCAGACTTAAGGCAGTGATTGCCTCCAAAGGATTTGCAACAAAATATTGAAAATAAAAATATTTTGTTTGGGTTTGGTTTATTTGTCCAATTACTTTTGACCTCCTAAAATGTGAAGTGTTTGTAAAGAAATGTGTACAATTCCTACAATTTCTATCAGATATTTTTGTTCAAACCTTCAAATTAAACGTTACAATCTGCACTTGAATTCTGTTGTAGAGGTTTCAATTCTAATCCAATGTGGTGGCATGCAGAGCCCAACTCGCGAAAATTGTGTCACTGTCCAAATATTTCTGGACCTAACTGTATATCAGAACTGATCCTCCCAGTGCCAAACAGCAACCATTGATAAAGGCGGACCAGATCCAAGAATGGTGCTTAATTAGCATTGCCTGTGGTAAGGGGTGAGGTAACTGAATCTGGTGTCTGGTGGCTGGTCACCACCATGCTATGCACGCCTGATCTTGGTTTGCAATATATTCCTCCTGTTGGTAGCTGTACACATTCAGTTGCCTCACCCTTTCTTCAGCCATTGCTAATTAAGCACCATACTTGGATCTGGTCCGCCTTTATCAATGGTTGCTGTCTGGCACTGGGAGGGTCAGTTCTGATATAGTCCTGGTATGTGTAGAGCTTGCTCCACATGCTGGGACCTGGGCTGGCCTCTATCCACAATTGCCTCTTTTGCAACATAGAAGCGGTTATATATACAGGTTACAGGTATGTGTGCTCCATTATGGTTCTGCTTTTAACTTTATCTAGGAGGCCGCATGGCACATGAAATACAGAATATAGAGTAGGACCCCCCTATTGAGATTTGCCGTGACGTTGGCAGGGGTGGCTCAAAGAATTGATCAATTATTTGCTAAAAATCTCATTTATATTACAGTACAGTTGGAATAAATCTGTGAATTTGCACTTTTTATATGATGCATGCCATTTTCAGATCGTGCTGGCTCCCCTCTCTCTCTGTTTGGTTGTAGTTATGCTACAAATGTCTGGTGGCTGGTCACCACCATGCTATGCACGCCTGATCTTGGTTTGCAATATATTCCTCCTGTTGGTAGCTGTACACATTCAGTTGCCTCACCCTTTCCACAGGCATTGCTAATTAAGCACCATACTTGGATCTGGTCCGCCTTTATCAATGGTTGCTGTCTGGCACTGGGAGGGTCAGTTCTGATATAGTCCTGGTATGTGTAGAGCTTGCTCCACATGCTGGGACCTGGGCTGGCCTCTATCCACAATTGCCTCTTTTGCAACATAGAAGCGGTTATATATACAGGTTACAGGTATGTGTGCTCCATTATGTTTCTGCTTTTAACTTTATCTAGGAGGCCGCATGGCACATGAAATACAGAATATAGAGTAGGACCCCCCTATTGAGATTTGCCGTGACGTTGGCAGGGGTGGCTCAAAGAATTGATCAATTATTTGCTAAAAATCTCATTTACATTACAGTACAGTTGGAATAAATCTGTGAATTTGCACTTTTTATATGATGCATGCCATTTTCAGATCGTGCTGGCTCCCCTCTCTCTCTGTTTGGTTGTAGTTATGCTACAAATGTCTGGTGGCTGGTCACCACCATGCTATGCACGCCTGATCTTGGTTTGCAATATATTCCTCCTGTTGGTAGCTGTACACATTCAGTTGCCTCACCCTTTCCACAGGCATTGCTAATTAAGCACCATACTTGGATCTGGTCCGTCTGTATCAATGGTTGCTATCTGGCACTGGGAGGGTCAGTTCTGATATAGTCCTGGTATGTGTAGAGCTTGCTCCACATGCTGGGACCTGGGCTGGCCTCTATCCACAATTGCCTCTTTTGCAACATAGAAGCGGTTATATATACAGGTTACAGGTATGTGTGCTCCATTATGGTTCTGTTTTTAACTTTATCTAGGAGGCCGCATGGCACATGAAATACAGAATATAGAGTAGGACCCCCCTATTGAGATTTGCCGTGACGTTGGCAGGGGTGGCTCAAAGAATTGATCAATTATTTGCTAAAAATCTCATTTATATTACAGTACAGTTGGAATAAATCTGTGAATTTGCACTTTTTATATGATGCATGCCATTTTCAGATCGTGCTGGCTCCCCTCTCTCTCTGTTTGGTTGTAGTTATGCTACAAATGTCTGGTGGCTGGTCACCACCATGCTATGCACGCCTGATCTTGGTTTGCAATATATTCCTCCTGTTGGTAGCTGTACACATTCAGTTGCCTCACCCTTTCCACAGGCATTGCTAATTAAGCACCATACTTGGATCTGGTCCGCCTGTATCAATGGTTGCTATCTGGCACTGGGAGGGTCAGTTCTGATATAGTCCTGGTATGTGTAGAGCTTGCTCCACATGCTGGGACCTGGGCTGGCCTCTTACCACAATTGCCTCTTTTGCAACATAGAAGCGGTTATATATACAGGTTACAGGTATGTGTGCTCCATTATGGTTCTGCTTTTAACTTTATCTAGGAGGCCGCATGGCACATGAAATACAGAATATAGAGTAGGACCCCCCTATTGAGATTTGCCGTGACGTTGGCAGGGGTGGCTCAAAGAATTGATCAATTATTTGCTAAAAATCTCATTTATATTACAGTACAGTTGGAATAAATCTGTGAAATTGCACTTTTTATATGATGCATGCCATTTTCAGATTGTGCTGGCTCCCCTCTCTCTCTGTTTGGTTGTAGTTATGCTACAAATGTCTGGTGGCTGGTCACCACCATGCTATGCACGCCTGATCTTGGTTTGCAATATATTCCTCCTGTTGGTAGCTGTACACATTCAGTTGCCTCACCCTTTCCACAGGCATTGCTAATTAAGCACCATACTTGGATCTGGTCCGCCTGTATCAATGGTTGCTATCTGGCACTGGGAGGGTCAGTTCTGATATAGTCCTGGTATGTGTAGAGCTTGCTCCACATGCTGGGACCTGGGCTGGCCTCTTACCACAATTGCCTCTTTTGCAACATAGAAGCGGTTATATATACAGGTTACAGGTATGTGTGCTCCATTATGGTTCTGCTTTTAACTTTATCTAGGAGGCCGCATGGCACATGAAATACAGAATATAGAGTAGGACCCCCCTATTGAGATTTGCCGTGACGTTGGCAGGGGTGGCTCAAAGAATTGATCAATTATTTGCTAAAAATCTCATTTATATTACAGTACAGTTGGAATAAATCTGTGAATTTGCACTTTTTATATGATGCATGCCATTTTCAGATCGTGCTGGCTCCCCTCTCTCTCTGTTTGGTTGTAGTTATGCTACAAATGTCTGGTGGATGGTCGCCACCATGCTATGCACGCCTGATCTTGGTTTGCAATATATTCCTCCTGTTGGTAGCTGTACACATTCAGTTGCCTCACCCTTTCCACAGGCATTGCTAATTAAGCACCATACTTGGATCTGGTCCGCCTTTATCAATGGTTGCTATCTGGCACTTGGAGGGTCAGTTCTGATATAGTCCTGGTATGTGTAGAGCTTGCTCCACATGCTGGGACCTGGGCTGGCCTCTATCCACAATTGCCTCTTTTGCAACATAGAAGCGGTTATATATACAGGTTACAGGTATGTGTGCTCCATTATGGTTCTGCTTTTAACTTTATCTAGGAGGCCGCATGGCACATGAAATACAGAATATAGAGTAGGACCCCCCTATTGAGATTTGCCGTGACGTTGGCAGGGGTGGCTCAAAGAATTGATCAATTATTTGCTAAAAATCTCATTTATATTACAGTACAGTTGGAATAAATCTGTGAATTTGCACTTTTTATATGATGCATGCCATTTTCAGATCGTGCTGGCTCCCCTCTCTCTCTGTTTGGTTGTAGTTATGCTACAAATGTCTGGTGGATGGTCGCCACCATGCTATGCACGCCTGATCTTGGTTTGCAATATATTCCTCCTGTTGGTAGCTGTACACATTCAGTTGCCTCACCCTTTCCACAGGCATTGCTAATTAAGCACCATACTTGGATCTGGTCCGCCTTTATCAATGGTTGCTATCTGGCACTTGGAGGGTCAGTTCTGATATAGTCCTGGTATGTGTAGAGCTTGCTCCACATGCTGGGACCTGGGCTGGCCTCTATCCACAATTGCCTCTTTTGCAACATAGAAGCGGTTATATATACAGGTTACAGGTATGTGTGCTCCATTATGGTTCTGCTTTTAACTTTATCTAGGAGGCCGCATGGCACATGAAATACAGAATATAGAGTAGGACCCCCCTATTGAGATTTGCCGTGACGTTGGCAGGGGTGGCTCAAAGAATTGATCAATTATTTGCTAAAAATCTCATTTATATTACAGTACAGTTGGAATAAATCTGTGAATTTGCACTTTTTATATGATGCATGCCATTTTCAGATCGTGCTGGCTCCCCTCTCTCTCTGTTTGGTTGTAGTTATGCTACAAATGTCTGGTGGCTGGTCACCACCATGCTATGCACGCCTGATCTTGGTTTGCAATATATTCCTCCTGTTGGTAGCTGTACACATTCAGTTGCCTCACCCTTTCCACAGGCATTGCTAATTAAGCACCATACTTGAATCTGGTCCGCCTTTATCAATGGTTGCTGTCTGGCACTGGGAGGGTCAGTTCTGATATAGTCCTGGTATGTGTAGAGCTTGCTCCACATGCTGGGACCTGGGCTGGCCTCTATCCACAATTGCCTCTTTTGCAACATAGAAGCGGTTATATATACAGGTTACAGGTATGTGTGCTCCATTATGGCTCTGCTTTTAACTTTATCTAGGAGGCCGCATGGCACATGAAATACAGAATATAGAGTAGGACCCCCCTATTGAGATTTGCCGTGACGTTGGCAGGGGTGGCTCAAAGAATTGATCAATTATTTGCTAAAAATCTCATTTATATTACAGTACAGTTGGAATAAATCTGTGAATTTGCACTTTTTATATGATGCATGCCATTTTCAGATCGTGCTGGCTCCCCTCTCTCTCTGTTTGGTTGTAGTTATGCTACAAATGTCTGGTGGCTGGTCACCACCATGCTATGCACGCCTGATCTTGGTTTGCAATATATTCCTCCTGTTGGTAGCTGTACACATTCAGTTGCCTCACCCTTTCCACAGGCATTGCTAATTAAGCACCATACTTGGATCTGGTCCGCCTTTATCAATGGTTGCTATCTGGCACTGGGAGGGTCAGTTCTGATATAGTCCTGGTATGTGTAGAGATTGCTCCACATGCTGGGACCTGGGCTGGCCTCTATCCACAATTGCCTCTTTTGCAACATAGAAGCGGTTATATATACAGGTTACAGGTATGTGTGCTCCATTATGGTTCTGCTTTTAACTTTATCTAGGAGGCCGCATGGCACATGAAATACAGAATATAGAGTAGGACCCCCCTATTGAGATTTGCCGTGACGTTGGCAGGGGTGGCTCAAAGAATTGATCAATTATTTGCTAAAAATCTCATTTATATTACAGTACAGTTGGAATAAATCTGTGAATTTGCACTTTTTATATGATGCATGCCATTTTCAGATCGTGCTGGCTCCCCTCTCTCTCTGTTTGGTTGTAGTTATGCTACAAATGTCTGGTGGCTGGTCACCACCATGCTATGCACGCCTGATCTTGGTTTGCAATATATTCCTCCTGTTGGTAGCTGTACACATTCAGTTGCCTCACCCTTTCCACAGGCATTGCTAATTAAGCACCATACTTGGATCTGGTCCGCCTTTATCAATGGTTGCTGTCTGGCACTGGGAGGGTCAGTTCTGATATAGTCCTGGTATGTGTAGAGCTTGCTCCACATGCTGGGACCTGGGCTGGCCTCTATCCACAATTGCCTCTTTTGCAACATAGAAGCGGTTATATATACAGGTTACAGGTATGTGTGCTCCATTATGGTTCTGCTTTTAACTTTATCTAGGAGGCCGCATGGCACATGAAATAGAGAATATAGAGTAGGACCCCCCTATTGAGATTTGCCGTGACTTTGGCAGGGGTGGCTCAAAGAATTGATCAATTATTTGCTAAAAATCTCATTTATATTACAGTACAGTTGGAATAAATCTGTGAATTTGCACTTTTTATATGATGCATGCCATTTTCAGATCGTGCTGGCTCCCCTCTCTCTCTGTTTGGTTGTAGTTATGCTACAAATGTCTGGTGGCTGGTCACCACCATGCTATGCACGCCTGATCTTGGTTTGCAATATATTCCTCCTGTTGGTAGCTGTACACATTCAGTTGCCTCACCCTTTCCACAGGCATTGCTAATTAAGCACCATACTTGGATCTGGTCCGCCTGTATCAATGGTTGCTATCTGGCACTGGGAGGGTCAGTTCTGATATAGTCCTGGTATGTGTAGAGCTTGCTCCACATGCTGGGACCTGGGCTGGCCTCTTACCACAATTGCCTCTTTTGCAACATGGAAGCGGTTATATATACAGGTTACAGGTATGTGTGCTCCATTATGGTTCTGCTTTTAACTTTATCTAGGAGGCCGCATGGCACATGAAATACAGAATATAGAGTAGGACCCCCCTATTGAGATTTGCCGTGACGTTGGCAGGGGTGGCTCAAAGAATTGATCAATTATTTGCTAAAAATCTCATTTATATTACAGTACAGTTGGAATAAATCTGTGAAATTGCACTTTTTATATGATGCATGCCATTTTCAGATTGTGCTGGCTCCCCTCTCTCTCTGTTTGGTTGTAGTTATGCTACAAATGTCTGGTGGCTGGTCACCACCATGCTATGCACGCCTGATCTTGGTTTGCAATATATTCCTCCTGTTGGTAGCTGTACACATTCAGTTGCCTCACCCTTTCCACAGGCATTGCTAATTAAGCACCATACTTGGATCTGGTCCGCCTGTATCAATGGTTGCTATCTGGCACTGGGAGGGTCAGTTCTGATATAGTCCTGGTATGTGTAGAGCTTGCTCCACATGCTGGGACCTGGGCTGGCCTCTTACCACAATTGCCTCTTTTGCAACATAGAAGCGGTTATATATACAGGTTACAGGTATGTGTGCTCCATTATGGTTCTGCTTTTAACTTTATCTAGGAGGCCGCATGGCACATGAAATACAGAATATAGAGTAGGACCCCCCTATTGAGATTTGCCGTGACGTTGGCAGGGGTGGCTCAAAGAATTGATCAATTATTTGCTAAAAATCTCATTTATATTACAGTACAGTTGGAATAAATCTGTGAAATTGCACTTTTTATATGATGCATGCCATTTTCAGATTGTGCTGGCTCCCCTCTCTCTCTGTTTGGTTGTAGTTATGCTACAAATGTCTGGTGGCTGGTCACCACCATGCTATGCACGCCTGATCTTGGTTTGCAATATATTCCTCCTGTTGGTAGCTGTACACATTCAGTTGCCTCACCCTTTCCACAGGCATTGCTAATTAAGCACCATACTTGGATCTGGTCCGCCTTTATCAATGGTTGCTGTCTGGCACTGGGAGGGTCAGTTCTGATATAGTCCTGGTGTATGTGTAGAGCTTGCTCCACATGCTGGGACCTGGGCTGGCCTCTATCCACAATTGCCTCTTTTGCAACATAGAAGCGGTTATATATACAGGTTACAGGTATGTGTGCTCCATTATGGTTCTGCTTTTAACTTTATCTAGGAGGCCGCATGGCACATGAAATACAGAATATAGAGTAGGACCCCCCTATTGAGATTTGCCGTGACGTTGGCAGGGGTGGCTCAAAGAATTGATCAATTATTTGCTAAAAATCTCATTTATATTACAGTACAGTTGGAATAAATCTGTGAATTTGCACTTTTTATATGATGCATGCCATTTTCAGATCGTGCTGGCTCCCCTCTCTCTCTGTTTGGTTGTAGTTATGCTACAAATGTCTGGTGGATGGTCGCCACCATGCTATGCACGCCTGATCTTGGTTTGCAATATATTCCTCCTGTTGGTAGCTGTACACATTCAGTTGCCTCACCCTTTCCACAGGCATTGCTAATTAAGCACCATACTTGGATCTGGTCCGCCTTTATCAATGGTTGCTATCTGGCACTTGGAGGGTCAGTTCTGATATAGTCCTGGTATGTGTAGAGCTTGCTCCACATGCTGGGACCTGGGCTGGCCTCTATCCACAATTGCCTCTTTTGCAACATAGAAGCGGTTATATATACAGGTTACAGGTATGTGTGCTCCATTATGGTTCTGCTTTTAACTTTATCTAGGAGGCCGCATGGCACATGAAATACAGAATATAGAGTAGGACCCCCCTATTGAGATTTGCCGTGACGTTGGCAGGGGTGGCTCAAAGAATTGATCAATTATTTGCTAAAAATCTCATTTATATTACAGTACAGTTGGAATAAATCTGTGAATTTGCACTTTTTATATGATGCATGCCATTTTCAGATCGTGCTGGCTCCCCTCTCTCTCTGTTTGGTTGTAGTTATGCTACAAATGTCTGGTGGATGGTCGCCACCATGCTATGCACGCCTGATCTTGGTTTGCAATATATTCCTCCTGTTGGTAGCTGTACACATTCAGTTGCCTCACCCTTTCCACAGGCATTGCTAATTAAGCACCATACTTGGATCTGGTCCGCCTTTATCAATGGTTGCTATCTGGCACTTGGAGGGTCAGTTCTGATATAGTCCTGGTATGTGTAGAGCTTGCTCCACATGCTGGGACCTGGGCTGGCCTCTATCCACAATTGCCTCTTTTGCAACATAGAAGCGGTTATATATACAGGTTACAGGTATGTGTGCTCCATTATGGTTCTGCTTTTAACTTTATCTAGGAGGCCGCATGGCACATGAAATACAGAATATAGAGTAGGACCCCCCTATTGAGATTTGCCGTGACGTTGGCAGGGGTGGCTCAAAGAATTGATCAATTATTTGCTAAAAATCTCATTTATATTACAGTACAGTTGGAATAAATCTGTGAATTTGCACTTTTTATATGATGCATGCCATTTTCAGATCGTGCTGGCTCCCCTCTCTCTCTGTTTGGTTGTAGTTATGCTACAAATGTCTGGTGGCTGGTCACCACCATGCTATGCACGCCTGATCTTGGTTTGCAATATATTCCTCCTGTTGGTAGCTGTACACATTCAGTTGCCTCACCCTTTCCACAGGCATTGCTAATTAAGCACCATACTTGAATCTGGTCCGCCTTTATCAATGGTTGCTGTCTGGCACTGGGAGGGTCAGTTCTGATATAGTCCTGGTATGTGTAGAGCTTGCTCCACATGCTGGGACCTGGGCTGGCCTCTATCCACAATTGCCTCTTTTGCAACATAGAAGCGGTTATATATACAGGTTACAGGTATGTGTGCTCCATTATGGCTCTGCTTTTAACTTTATCTAGGAGGCCGCATGGCACATGAAATACAGAATATAGAGTAGGACCCCCCTATTGAGATTTGCCGTGACGTTGGCAGGGGTGGCTCAAAGAATTGATCAATTATTTGCTAAAAATCTCATTTATATTACAGTACAGTTGGAATAAATCTGTGAATTTGCACTTTTTATATGATGCATGCCATTTTCAGATCGTGCTGGCTCCCCTCTCTCTCTGTTTGGTTGTAGTTATGCTACAAATGTCTGGTGGCTGGTCACCACCATGCTATGCACGCCTGATCTTGGTTTGCAATATATTCCTCCTGTTGGTAGCTGTACACATTCAGTTGCCTCACCCTTTCCACAGGCATTGCTAATTAAGCACCATACTTGGATCTGGTCCGCCTTTATCAATGGTTGCTATCTGGCACTGGGAGGGTCAGTTCTGATATAGTCCTGGTATGTGTAGAGATTGCTCCACATGCTGGGACCTGGGCTGGCCTCTATCCACAATTGCCTCTTTTGCAACATAGAAGCGGTTATATATACAGGTTACAGGTATGTGTGCTCCATTATGGTTCTGCTTTTAACTTTATCTAGGAGGCCGCATGGCACATGAAATACAGAATATAGAGTAGGACCCCCCTATTGAGATTTGCCGTGACGTTGGCAGGGGTGGCTCAAAGAATTGATCAATTATTTGCTAAAAATCTCATTTATATTACAGTACAGTTGGAATAAATCTGTGAATTTGCACTTTTTATATGATGCATGCCATTTTCAGATCGTGCTGGCTCCCCTCTCTCTCTGTTTGGTTGTAGTTATGCTACAAATGTCTGGTGGCTGGTCACCACCATGCTATGCACGCCTGATCTTGGTTTGCAATATATTCCTCCTGTTGGTAGCTGTACACATTCAGTTGCCTCACCCTTTCCACAGGCATTGCTAATTAAGCACCATACTTGGATCTGGTCCGCCTTTATCAATGGTTGCTGTCTGGCACTGGGAGGGTCAGTTCTGATATAGTCCTGGTATGTGTAGAGCTTGCTCCACATGCTGGGACCTGGGCTGGCCTCTATCCACAATTGCCTCTTTTGCAACATAGAAGCGGTTATATATACAGGTTACAGGTATGTGTGCTCCATTATGGTTCTGCTTTTAACTTTATCTAGGAGGCCGCATGGCACATGAAATACAGAATATAGAGTAGGACCCCCCTATTGAGATTTGCCGTGACTTTGGCAGGGGTGGCTCAAAGAATTGATCAATTATTTGCTAAAAATCTCATTTATATTACAGTACAGTTGGAATAAATCTGTGAATTTGCACTTTTTATATGATGCATGCCATTTTCAGATCGTGCTGGCTCCCCTCTCTCTCTGTTTGGTTGTAGTTATGCTACAAATGTCTGGTGGCTGGTCACCACCATGCTATGCATGCCTGATCTTGGTTTGCAATATATTCCTCCTGTTGGTATCTGTACACATTCAGTTGCCTCACCCTTTCCACAGGCATTGCTAATTAAGCACCATACTTGGATCTGGTCCGCCTTTATCAATGGTTGCTATCTGGCACTGGGAGGGTCAGTTCTGATATAGTCCTGGTATGTGTAGAGCTTGCTCCACATGCTGGGACCTGGGCTGGCCTCTATCCACAATTGCCTCTTTTGCAACATAGAAGCGGTTATATATACAGGTTACAGGTATGTGTGCTCCATTATGGTTCTGCTTTTAACTTTATCTAGGAGGCCGCATGGCACATGAAATACAGAATATAGAGTAGGACCCCCCTATTGAGATTTGCCGTGACGTTGGCAGGGGTGGCTCAAAGAATTGATCAATTATTTGCTAAAAATCTCATTTATATTACAGTACAGTTGGAATAAATCTGTGAATTTGCACTTTTTATATGATGCATGCCATTTTCAGATCGTGCTGGCTCCCCTCTCTCTCTGTTTGGTTGTAGTTATGCTACACATGTCTGGTGGCTGGTCACCACCATGCTATGCACGCCTGATCTTGGTTTGCAATATATTCCTCCTGTTGATAGCTGTACACATTCAGTTGCCTCACCCTTTCAACAGGCATTGCTAATTAAGCACCATACTTGGATCTGGTCCGCCTTTATTAATGGTTGCTGTCTGGCACTGGGAGGGTCAGTTCTGATATAGTCCTGGTATGTGTAGAGCTTGCTCCACATGCTGGGACCTGGGCTGGCCTCTATCCACAATTTCCTCTTTTGCAACATAGAAGCGGTTATATATACAGGTTACAGGTATGTGTGCTCCATTATGGTTCTGCTTTTAACTTTATCTAGGAGGCCGCATGGCACATGAAATACAGAATATAGAGTAGGACCCCCCTATTGAGATTTGCCGTGACGTTGGCAGGGGTGGCTCAAAGAATTGATCAATTATTTGCTAAAAATCTCATTTATATTACAGTACAGTTGGAATAAATCTGTGAATTTGCACTTTTTATATGATGCATGTCATTTTCAGATCGTGCTGGCTCCCCTCTCTCTCATTTATATTAAGCAATGTCAGCATGATTCACTTGTCACAAGAGTAGCCCAGACTGTCTGAGTCTTATGTCCAAATGCAGAACTAGGTGGGGTACACAGTCTGAAACAGCATCTTAAATCTTGTTCTTTATGGATATCTTCATGTAACTCTTATATACTCATAATAATTCATAATCTTGTCCATAACAGTCCCCCCTTTGGAGATAGCCAAAAAGTCTTTCCTTACTTTTCCAGGTCTATTGATCTGTCCTAATGCCGATGGTTACCTCACTCACATACGAGATACCCCATCCCTTGTGGATGAATCTTCCCACCCAACAGACTATGCATAGGAAGCCAGATCCTGACCGTATTCTTTAGACTGTCCTCATGGCTATATTCCGCTGGCATACATTATTCAGGAAGGGGGAACGTGGCAGTAGTCCTTTAATTGACTAATATTTATCAGGGTTGGGTTCACTCAGAGTCTCATGCTCCTCAGTCCTTAGGCAGTGATGGTGGGACATCATCAAAGGTGGGATGCACAGTCGTCTTCTGGTCCACATGCTTAGATATCATCGTCCTGGCACAAAGTATCGGATAGAAGAGGGAAGACAGCCATCTCCTGGTCTCAGGCAGGTCCGACATCTCTTTGTAGTGGAATGCATGGATCTTCGTCCGAAAGAAAAAGAGTGAGAGGAGAGAGAGAAAGAGAGAGAAAGATTGAGAAGAGAGGAAGAGAGAGAAAGATTGAGAAAAGAGAGAGGAAAAGAGAGGAAAAGAGAGAGGAAAAGAGGAGAGAGAAAAAGAAAAGAGAGAAAAATCTAGATCTGGTTGGATCTGGAGGAGAAAACTCAAAAACGTATATTAGGCAAATGTTTAAACAAACAACAAGCTTAGTTTAAGTATCTGAGGCTACTTCTGAACAGGATTTCATAGGGTCTCAACCTAGTGGTCCCTGCTGGGGTGTGTCTGACACTGAACAATTCAAGGGGAAGACTCTCATGCCCTTGCCTTCTACACTGCCCCATCCTCCCAACCTTCCCTCTATTCTGTGGCTTGTATGGGGTGTGTAGAGTCAGTTCTGTGTCTAAGGCCTGCCATATCTCTTTGGCTGGCAGTGAAAGCAGGTCACTAGCCACTTTCCATGGTCTCCGGGAGCCCACAGCTGCACCCTATCTCAGTTCTCTTCTTCTTCTGAGACTTGCTCTTGTAGGGTCAGGACAATGTTTTCTCAAGACTTTCCATCTTTCCTTTCTTCTTCACATCGGGGTCATTCAAAAAGCACAGATTGACTGACTGTTTCTCTGGTAAGTGGTCTTGGGGCTTCTTTGGATGTTCTGTCAGTGAGGGTACTTCATACTGCTTCCCTTGACTCCTCCAATGTAGGCCTCAACCCTGCTCACCGCGACTCTGTCTGGCAATAGCAAAGCATCCATCCGTTCTTCTATGGCCTCATGGCAGCGTACAGTTCCATTGGCAGTGATCAAGTCTCTTGTCCTCCACAGAGAAGATGCTGGCTGCCATCTTGCAGGCTTCAGCGAGAGCACATACATCTGCTTCTTCACAGACAGGCATTCGGGTAGCGACTGCTCTATCAGCACAGCGTCTTCTGCTACCAGCACCATACCCATGTGGAACCGTCTTCTTGATGCACATCTTGATCCATCCGCAAAGGTGTTAAGTCAGGGTCCAAAGGTGTATCCGTCACTGTATCGAATCCAGAGTTTCAGCTATGCCAGCTATGCCAGAGTCGACTACCTCTTCCACCAAGGTGTCAGAGGTGGGACACTCCCCCCTTGGAAGAGGGAGAAGTTCAGCAGGATTAAGGACCGCACACCGGGAGTTGGTGACTTTGTCAGGGAGCAGTGATGTCATACGGGTACTGATCTTCAACTGGTGCTTTAGGTAGGTGTTCAATCTGGCTGAGTAGTGTTCAAAGGACTGCTGTCTTCCTCCATGGCAAGCAGGTAGAATGACTTCTGGGCTGGAGATGACGTGATGATACTCTTCAGGTGACTTTGACTGTAGCTCATCTGTATGTGGGGTGATCTTGTAAGCTGCTAGATTCATCTCCACACGTCTTGCCATTTGAAGGAGGGTGTCCTGGTCTTTACCAGCTGTAGTTTACATGTGGGCTCTCGCAGACCTGATACAAAGGACTATACCCAGGTTTGTAAGAAAGAGCAATGGGTGTAACTTGGGGTCAGGAGAACACATAGAAACTCTAAAAACTAAGACTCCCTAAAATCCCGGGGAAAGAGAAAAGAGCACAAGAGGGTTTGGAAACTAGCATGCAGCACCCCCTGACTACTTATACACAACTAGGAAAAAGCAGTGGAGCGTATCTACTCTACCTCTCCTGTGCTGACCCTGTAACTGGGGGCCCTGCACTCTCCCTCATCCCGACGGTAGACCTGATGGTGGTCAGGGTCGGGCCTCCAGCGTATCCCTCTCTCCTGTCAGACCCTGCAAACTAAGAAACAAAGGATTACCGGGTGCTGCCAACGAAAAACCCTAATATATGTCAACTCCTGATGATCAATGTCCCCTTGGGACCACATGAACCTCCACCCTCTCTTTCAGGGAACTCTTGTGCAAGATACCAGGCAGGATAACATACAAATGAAAATATCTCAAAACTAGGCTAAGTAACAACTGCCATAGGCAGAAAAATATTCACTGTCCACCAGGACTAATAGTGAGCAGTCTATATGGTCTACTAAACTGTATACTAGATACAGCAAAAACAAACATGCAAAAGTGAAGGGAAAAGTTTCCACAGGACTATCAGCAATAACCTCATGAGTGGGAACACGATGGGGAACTACTGCATATATGACCAAAAACGGAGTGTGTGTTTCAGGTCCCTATATCCCCCCTCTGCAGTCCCTGCTATGTCAGCAATAAACAGAGCAGTGGCTGTAGCTGCTGAAACAAAAATGGGGAACTGGGTGTCGGCTGGACTAAAATGGCGTCTGAAGATGAACTATGTAGTGTCTGAGTTAAAACGTCCACTGAAAATAATTACCGATAAGAAACAGCCGCTAAAAGAGGAAGTAGGTGTTGGCCAAAAATGGCGTCTGAAGAGTCCTGGGAGGGAGTGACATGTATTGTGACATCTACATTCAGGAGGTATTCAATCTGTCACTGGGAATATGGATTATATAGGGACCCCTGGGCTGACCCTGTAACTAGGGACCCTGTGCTTGCCCTCATCTCGACGGTAGGCCTGATGGTGGTCAGGGCCGAGCCTCCAGCGTATCCCTATCTCCTGTCAGACCCTGATAACTATCCCCATACCATACCCCACCCAGGGCTGGGCAAAACACTGAGTGACAGAAAGAAATCTACATTCAGAACAGAAAATAATGGGGTGGGCTTACGTGGACACAGTGCTCCACAGACAGCACACAAGTCCACCCTATATATCAGCTTATGTTTCTTATTTTCACAGACAGGTAAAATACACATAGTGTAGTTGCTAGATTCAGAATTACTCATCAATTCTCATCTAATCTCCCCCCTTGGGAGAATTCTCCATTTCAACATACGTACATTCACAGGACACTGAAATAGAAACTAACTTTCTTCCTTTCAATTTCAACCCTACGGTGTTATACACCAAAAACTGCGTACATTATACGTAAAACATCTTCCAGTGTCACTTGGGTGATAAGGTACATACACCCTCACTGTAAACCCGCAAACCTGGCTCCATTACTGGCCAGAAAGAATCCCCAGCTTTAATTTGGGTGAAAACATCTTTCAGGGAAAACTATATATGAGATATTATGTCAGGGAGAGAATTCACGATATACATACACCTCCATGAGAACGGTCTATCGAATACTCAATAATTCCGATTAAGACCAAAGTTTAGGGGTCTTCCCCAATGTATTCAATTCTAGGTAAGAATACATTGACATCCACTAAAACAAGACCAGTGAGTACGCATACAACGTTCAACTCACTGCTTAGCATGAAAACCGTACCAGGTAACAGTCAGGGCTCTTTCACCCACTTTTTCCTTAACACTGCACCTGTAGATCAGGTCCAAGGTATCAAACATCAATTATTGATGACACGTCACTCATAGGTGTATATATCTCAGTGTTCCTTCACAAGGACTGCAGCCTCTTGAGGCTTCCATGTCACATATTTAGGGCGTTCTTGTCTGGGACTATCGGAATAATGGTGCGATGCCATGTGTGGCCTGACGTCCTCGAATAAGGACAGCACCTGTGGTTTACCTCTACTAGGGACAGTGTTGGCGGTGGGGTGGATCATTGTTAAATCATTGTCATCTTCCTGCCCCCCCCCTCGGTGTCTTCTGTTGCTCCAGCAACAAATAGGCCAGTGGCCTTGGGACTTAAGATGGCTGGAAAAGGGAACTAGGTGCGGCCCAACCTGAAATGACGTCTGGGCAGGCTAGGGAGGGCGTTTGGTGGGCAGGGGGACAAACTACACAAGTCCAAACCTCTGGGGACGACTTATAAGGAGGGGGGCGTTGTTTCCTAATGGGCTTGGCCACTTCCTGAGGTGCCATTTTCTGAGCTGGTGCAATATAGAAATATCTACTATCTCCATCCCATTCCTCTTTCCATGCCAATTTTCTAACGTCCTTTGACGTTCTATACCATGCCTCAGCATCCATAAGGAGATCTTTATCTTTCAAGATCCCTCGCTTATTTAACAAAACATCTTTCCATTCTTGCTCCTCTAATCTCCCTCGTGATAGTGATCCCTGAAGGAGCGACTTCATATTTTGAATATACTTTTTACCTTTTTGCTCGCTTACTAATTCATCTGCCGTTAACTTGACAGGTGTGGACTGATTAGACCCCATGCTTAAAGGGTACACGACCTAAATCCTTGTTTAAACTAACACGTCAACCTGGATGTCTGGTCTGTGCCATAGTGCACTTTCTCTCCTGGACCAGCAACTATACACATCCACAGAATACACAGAATTTCTACCTCAGTCCACAAACCACAACACAAACGGGTTGTCCTACCAGGAAGAAATGTCACGTGGGTGATAGAAACTAAATTCACCCTCACTATCTCTTACTTCATGTACTAGTAACCTCTGTTCACACTATATACACCTTCTTTGAACGGTCCGTCCAGAACATCAATAATACTGTTTAAAACCAAAGTCAAGGGATTCTGCCAATGTTCCTCCTACCTAGGATCGCGGAGAACATCAAATTCCACCGGATACAGTCAGGGTCTTACCATGACGCTGTACCGGCCAAAACCAATCCCCCTATCGCCTCCTCTCCCTGGAAGACGCACCAGGATACAGTCAGGGTCTCACCATGACACTGTACCTGCCCTTTAGATTTATCAATTACTGACTGTCCACCGGACACGTCACACAGCAGTGTATGCACTATATACATAAACAGTATAAACAGCATACTTTTCCAAGTTTCTCATTCACTCAAAGAAGAAACAGCTTCAATATATCAAAGTACATTCTCGTGACACTTCCTCTTTTTCCGTCAGCCAGTAAGTACGAACAAAGCACATAGAACTTCCTCTTTTTGCAGCCAGCCTTGCTGCAAACACAGTGATTAGAGCGATACCAGCAAGTACTCCACCTGCTGCAAATAGACAGACATTTCAACAGGTAGACACAGATCAACACAATGACATAACAATAAGGACACTATATACACCATCCAGGTGTCTGATCTCACCTGCAGATATAACCATATATATCCATATATCCAGCGTATATAACAACTTCCTCATTTTCCCCTGCAGTTAAGTCAGAGAAAAAAAAAACATAGAACTTCTGCTTTTCTCCAAAAAGCAGACAAAACCTCAAACCACATTAAATTTCATGTGAATTACAATTACATTACAGACAGCTTAAGGTGAACCTGACCACCTTGGTGTGGGATCTCTTAGGACGGCTTATCTCATGCGAGATGGCGGTCATTAGGTGTCTAGACTGGGACAGCCCAACCCCCCCCTTCGAAATGCAAGTACACGCATGAGGTTGCAAGGTGAGATTATACAAATGTTCTCACCTACAGCTGGAGTGCGCATCTCCACCTCTCGCGTAGTTGCCTTTCGACTGAAGGTGTCAGCACGGCCGTCCGCCATCCAGAGCTCCGTCCTCAGGTTCGTTGGGCGCCAAATGATAAGGCCTTAATTTAGGTTGATGCCATTCAGTCGTGCATCCCTCTTAAACTGTCTGCAGTCCAAATTATGAGTCACTTGTGGTAGCATGCATAACCACACTCTTTCACACACACTAGAGAGACATACTCGGATATGAATAGAAAGTAAGACTCCTTTATTCCGGAAGTTTGTACAGATATATATAACCGGCTTCTTGGCTAGGTGCCAAGAATACGTAACACGTCTCCTATTGGATAAAGTAGAACAGCTTATTCTGTGATATACAATTTACTGTAATGTGCTTGCTTCCTCATTTATATTAAGCAATGTCAGCATGATTCACTTGTCACAAGAATAGCCCAGACTGCCTGAGTCTTATGTCCAAATGCAGAACTAGGTGGGGTACACAGTCTGAAACAGCATCTTAAATCTTGTTCTTTATGGATATCTCCATGTAACTCTTATATACTCATAATAATTCATAATCTTGTCCATAACAGTATGACCCCATCCTGCTCGTATGACCCCATCCTGCTCAGATGACCCCATCCTGCTCAGATGACCCCATCCTGCTCAGATGACCCCATCCTGCTGATATGACCCCATCCTGCTCAGATGACCCCATCCTGCTGATATGACCCCATCCTGCTCAGATGACCCCATCCTGCTGATATGACCCCATCCTGCTGATATGACCCCATCCTGCTCAGATGACCCCATCCTGCTGATATGACCTCATCCTGCTTAGATGAACCCATCCTGCTCAGATGACCCCATCCTGCTGATATGACCCCATCCTGCTCAGATGACCCCATCCTTCTCAGATGACCCCATCCTGCTCAGATGACCCCATCCTGCTCATATTATACCCCCATCCTGGTGTATGGCCGCATCCTGTGGCACATAAAAAAAAATAAACGTTCATACTCACCTCAGCTCACCTCACTCCCTGCAGCATCGCTCGTCCTCCGGTCTGTGTCAGCGGCAGCGCCGCTGAGTGGTGCCGTCCCCGTTCTCCTGCAGCATCACTTGTCCTCCCGTCTGTGTCAGCGGCAGCGCCGCTGAGAGGAGCCGTCCCGGTTACCCTGCTGCATCGCGATCATCTCCTGTGTATGTGCCGGTGGCGGCTGCGTGTGGACACGTGCACACAGCGATGACGTCATCGCTGTGCGCGCTGCTAGTCTCCACCCAGCCGACGGCACAGGAGATGATCGCGATACAGCAAGGTAACGGGGATGGCTCCACTCAGCGGCGCTGCCGCTGACACAGACGGGAGAACGAGCGATGCTGCAGGGGAACGGTGAGTACTGTACACTGATTCACTGCTCCCCGCGCTGATGATGATGCGCGGGGGGGCAGTGAATACAGCCGCACATGATCACTCCAGGCCGTAGTTGCCAGGGGTGATCATGCGGGCTGGCTGTTTATCCCCCGCCCATCATCCCGCCCACCTGTCAGTGCCTGCTTCAGCGCTGAGGGATGATGGGCGGGGGATGGGCGTGCATATTAAATGAGCGGGTCCACGTGGTCACGGCAGGCTGCTACAGCCTGCTCGTGTCCCCGATGACCCGCTGTACCGCAGCACCCTCATTCCCCGCAGCCACATTCAGACCATAAGACGCACCCCCCACTTTCCCCCAACATTTGGGGGGAAAAAAGTGCGTCTTATGGTCCGAAAAATACGGTACTACTCAAGCATGATAAGAATTTTAATATAAGGGTGACACCTCTAGAACAGATACCTATGGAAACTATCAATAGAAATTATTTGCTCAATCGCAAAGAAACATATTGGACTTACCATCTTCAAACATTGCATCCCAATGGCCTTAATAATATTGTGGAAATAATATAGTATATATCCCTGTCTGAATATAAGGTAAAGGGAAGAAAAAAGGGAAAAGGGGAAAAAAAAAAGGAAATTGTGTTTTTTATTTTGTTCTTTAAAGATTTTTTTTTTTGTTTGTACAACCTTTTATTTGAGAAATCTTATTGATAGTAATTTTATTGATAAATGCTCACAGTGCTTTTAGTTTAATGATTTTTTAAGTGATTTGTTGTTTGGGGATTTGTTTTAAATGAACCACTACAGTTGAAGTGAACTAAGAGACTGATTATACAGGAGTGGTTATATCCACACCCTTATTTGAATACCAGGTAAATTGTATTTATTTTTTCATCTATAAAGTAGAGTGAGATACATTTTTATTTAGATACCTGAGGAAGCCGGTTGTTCCCACCGAAACCTGTTGTATCCATTTTTTATTTCCGTATGTTTGAGTAATAAATTCCATTTGTGGACAAGAGGTTTTAAAATCATTACTACTGGGAGCGCGGCCACCACAGAATTGGTTTACTTCATTTTTAACATTCTATGATAGGTAATGTTATAAGGCTTGTCTGGTGAGTGCTGGTCAAACTGGAACCCTGGCTGATCAACAAAACAAGGGGACCAGGGACCATTAGAACTGTATAACAATACATAAAGCATGTGTTTGTCATTGTTTGAAGGGCATCAGAGTGTTTTTAAAGGGCATCAGTAAGCAGGATTACACCCCCCCTACACTCCCCCAAAAACTATGTTTATTCATGGCTGAAAGTGTTGGTATCTTTGAAATAGCTTCAGAAAATAAACAATTTCTCCTAGAATATTATTGCAATAACACGTTTTGTTATACACATGTTTGGTTCCTTTGTGTCTTTTGGAACAACACAAAAAAAAACTAAGGAAAAAAGGCAAATTTTACATAATTTCACACAAAACTGGGCTGTGTGTGTCGCGGGCGGGGAGGGGACGCTGCACTCACCACGCTCGGGTTCGGCGCTGCTGCTGCTGCTCGGTGGCTCGAGCAGCTGGCCGGATCCGGGGACTCGAGCGGCGCTCCTCGCCCGTGAGTGAAAGGGGATAGTTTTTGGGTTTGGGAAATCAGTCCGTGATGCCACCCACGGTTTGTGGTGAGGTTGGGACACCACCGCTGCTCTGGACGGGGGATCCCGGGAGCGATGACAGGGAGCAGCCGAGATGTTTCTCTCCCCTCCGTGGGTAGGGGGTTTGGTGGTCCCGGGGCCCGGTGATGGTGACTGTTAGGTGATGGCGGGGTTTGGTGAGGTGCAGGTTCGCGGGGACAGCGCTGTGCCAGACGGCACAGTGGTACTCACTCAGCCAGTAATGTAGACGGAGTCTTTGGTAAAACAAACGGCTGGATGGACGGGTCCCGCAGCCGGCTGCGGTAGTCACTCCCGGTAGGTTGGCGGTAACTGTCTCTCCCTGCACCTGTGATGTGTTTTCGGCTCCGATGGCTTCCCACGGGTAACCCGCTCCCCAGCGGTGTATTTGCCAGAGGAGCCCCTTTCTGCCCGCAGGCTCTGGCCCTGGGAACTCTAGCTGTGGCGGTAGCTGTATTTCCCTTCACGGTTGAGCGGTTGCCTTCAGTCGGGTCTTTGCTGCTGGGAAACCCCGGAGGTTCCCGTCGCTGACGGATTTGACCGGTTTAACGGCGACTCCAAGCCTGGTCGGGGTCCGTAGGCCCTGCCGAATGGTGCTGGCTTCTCTTCGCTCCCCAGTTCGGTACCGGCGGGCCACCACCCGTCCCCGGTCCTTACGGTTATGCGTCAATTGACCTCTCCTGCAGACGGTCACCACCGTCTGCCAACCTTGCTCTTGGGTTCCCGGGCCACGTACCCGGACACGGTCAGTCTGCTCTTGCTCCTCAACTACCACTTCACTCAACTCTCTCCAGTCCACTCCAAAACTTCTCACTACTCTTCCAACTTCCTTTCCCGCCTCCAGGACTGTGAACCCCTCAGTGGGTGGGGGCCAACCGCCTATCTCCACCCCACCTGGTGTGGACATCAGCCCCTGGAGTGAGGCAACAAGGATTTGTGTGTGTGACTGATGTGCCTAACCGGGGTGTGGGGTGTGTTGTTGCAGCACCTGTGACGTCCAGGCTTGTCCAGGGCACCACATTCCCCCTTGGTTAAACGCAGACCGTCCGCGGGCTGCCCGTCCATCACCGGTTTTATTTTGTAACTGTAGAAAAAGGGGGGGAAACATATAAAACATTTGAACATAAGCATATTATAAATCTTCCCTTACGGGAGGCACTTTCTTAAACGTTGCTAACGGTAGTCAATTTTATTAACGGTAACGGCTTCCACTCTCTACCCGCCCAAACAACCTGGCTCTGATGCTGCCCCTAAGAAGTGGGCAGCACCCCTTGCCCCAGTCCATCACCAGGCTGCCCGAGCAAGTACGGTCCCTTTCAGGGGACCCACGTCCATGGGGGAGCCCTGACCCCCGGAGGATGGCCACCGGTCCAGGTGGTGACCGGGCCCCAGCCTACTCTGCTGCGGGACCTTCCTCCAATCTGCCTCTCCGGAGACGGTCACGGAATAAAGCAAATATATTTACATGACACAAGTTTGTGGTTGCCCTGCAAGTTCTCGGGCGTGTCCGTAAGCAGTTTCTTACGCAAACGGTGCAGAAAGTCCCTACGGGGACTAGTTGCCGGCAACGGCCGGTTCAATCACGGTTGCAAATCAGATAAACTTCGGTTGATTACTTTTCCTATCATTCGGTTACTTATTCATACATTCAACAGATAACAGTACTGGTGGTCCCAATGGGGACAACTTGCAGCGGAGGACCGCTGACCCTGGGGCGGCTACCACCGCGGAGGGTCGGCCCAGTCCGGGACCGGACGGTACATCGGGTTCTCCTTCCATAGGCAGTGCAGTCCGGAACCGCTGATTGCCGTTGGAAACGGTGGTGGGGGCAGCGTGCTCGGGATCTCTTCTTCCATCAACTGTACTCTCTCTATACCCCTTGCGGCAGGGCCGGTCCCCGGCTCCCACTCAATCAGGGCTGGTTCGGGAACCTGGGTGGCCTGGTCATGACGCGCCACGGCCGCCGCGGCCCCTTGCTCACGGGCCTCCACTACGGCGACCATTCTGCGCATCTCTGCCCTCCAATCCAACAGCTGCTGCAGGCTCTGCACCCTGACCTTCATGCAGAACCGGCCCAGCTCTCGTTCCAGCCACGCAGCGGTCCCGGCGGGGAGCTCACCTGGGCCGCCGTCTTCGAAGGCTACTCCCCCTCTGCTCCTCCAGAGCTTAGATGCTCCGGAGGCGGGTGCTCCCGCGCTCCAGCCCCAAGACGCCGCCATCTCTCTATCCGCGTCCCTCCTTGGTTTCTTTCCGGCACCTCCTCTTCAGGAGCGGAGCTTCGGCTTTCGCGCCTCCACTGCTCGGGAAGACGCTCGAGCGGGGAACTTTTCGCGCCCAAGATAGCGGCTTCTGAAAATTTTTGGCCGGACACCTCCGGTGGGACACAAGGCGCACTTCTACCAGGCGGTAGAACGGTAAGATCCTGTTCGTGATGCCAAGTTGTCGCGGGCGGGGAGGGGATTCTACGCTCACCACGCTCGGGTCCGGCGCTGCTGCTGCTCGGTGGCTCGAGCGGCGGGCCAGATGCGGGGACTCGAGCGGCGCTCCTCGCCCGTGAGTGAAAGGGGATAGTTTTTGGGTTTGGGAAATCAGTCCGTGACGCCACCCACGGTTTGTGGCAAGGTTGGGACACCACCGCTGCTCTGGACGGGGGACCCCGGGAGTGATGACAGGGAGCAGCCGAGATGTTTCTCTCCCCTCCGTGGGTAGGGGGTTTGGTGGTCCCAGGGCCCGGTGATGGTGACTGGAAGGTGGATGGCGGGGTTTGGTGAGGTGCAGGGTCGCGGGGGCAGCGCTGTGCCAGACGGCACGGTGGTACTCACTCAGCCAGTAACGTAGACGAAGTCTTTGGTAAAACAAACGGCTGGATGGACGGGTCCCGCAGCCGACTGCGGTGGTCACTCCCGGTAGGTTGGCGGTAACTGTCTCTCCCTGCACCTGTGATGTGTTTTCGGCTCCGATGGCTTCCCACCGGTAACCCACTCCCCAGCGGTGTATTTGCCAGAGGAGCCCCTTTTTGCCCGCAGGCTCTGGCCCTGGGAACTCTAGCTGTGGCGGTAGCTGTATTTCCCTTCACGGTTGAGCGGTTGCCTTCAGTCGGGTCTTTGCTGCTGGGAAACCCCGGAGGTTCCCGTCGCTGACGGATTTGACCGGTTTAACGGCGACTCCAAGCCTGGTCGGGGTCCGTAGGCCCTGCCGAATGGTGCTGGCTTCTCTTCGCTCCCCGGTTCGGTACCGGCGGGCCACCGCCCATCCCCGGTCCTTACGGTTATGCGTCAATCGGCCTCTCCTGCAGACGGTCACCACTGTCTGCCAACCTTGCTCTTGGGTGCCCGGGCCACGTACCCGGACACGGTCAGTCTGCTCTTGCTCCTCAACTTCCACTTCACTCAACTCTCTCCACTCCACTCCAAAACTTCTCACTACTCTTCCAACTTCCTTTCCCGCCTCCAGGACTGTGAACTCATCAGTGGGTGGGGGCCAACCACCTGGCTCCACCCCACCTGGTGTGGACATCAGCCCCTGGAGGGAGGCAACAAGGATTTGTGTGTGTGACTGATGTGCCTAACCGGGGTGTGGGGTGTGTTGTTGCAGTACCTGTGACGTCCTGGCTTGTCTAGGGCGCCACATGTGTCTCTTTCTGTGTGTGTCTCTCTGTGTGTCTCTCTTTTTGTGTCTCTCTTTCTGTGTGTGTGTGTGTGTTTGTGTCTGTGTGTGTGTGTGTGTCTCTGTGTGTCTCCTTCTCTGCCCATAATAGGAGTCTATAATAACAGATCTGCTCCCAGCTCTATTGACTTTAATGTAAGCAGGTTTTTTAGTGGATAACTGTAAAGTGTAGGGTTAAATTTTCCCCTCAAAACATAGTATATGTTGTTCCCTGAGCAAAATGAGGCGTCTGTGCAAAATTTTTTTACTGTAAATGCGACGGTGCAGATGTTTTAGCGGACACTCTCACACACACACACACATACATACACTCAGCTATATATATTGGTAAAAACTTACTGGAATTGTGATATAGTTATAAAACTGTCTATGGTTATTATTTTATATATTTTTTACCAGGCTATCCATCAAATAGAAATCATGAGATAATGGCATTATAATTGCAGTCATTAAAAAGTGATTTTGTCAGTAATTGCAGACATAGATTCTTGTGACTTTTGCTGCTGCTCTGAGCGTAAAGCTTATACACATGACAAAGCTGTGAGCACAGAGCTGGTGTGACGACACTTGTCGTCCTTACTTTATTATGTGAATTTTTTCTGGTGCCAGCAAATTCTTGGCTCATAACTTCTATTGAAAAATACCTGCTTCTCTAGAAGTGGTGTCTGTCCTTGGGAGGTGCACCTATATAGTGCTGGGCGACCCACCTGATATAACGTTTCTGGCGTCATTATTAGGTTGTAAGGCTGTGTGCACATGTTGCGTTTTTTACCGCGGAAACGCTGCGTTTAGAACCGCAGCGTTTCAGTGGCAAATTGCATGCGTTCAGCTTTCCCAGCAAAGTGTATGAGAAAGCCGAAAAATCAGTGCACACGCTGCATTTCTAAACGCAGCGTTTTGGATGCCAAAAATCGGTGCGGAAAGAAAAGCAGCATGTCACTTCTTTTGTGCGGTGTGGCTGCGTTCTCTCCCCCATTGAATCAATGATGTGGGGTCAGAACGCAGCTACACCGCAGTGAGCTGCTTTTTTGTTGCGGTCCGCGGGCTTTGTCGGCATGCCAGAATGCAGGCATTTACCTGGAAGTGAGGTCAAGAGGTTTCCTGTTGACCTCACTTCCTGGCAAAGTCCTGGAAAGCCCCCGGTGTCGCCAAAGTGCCCGCCCTGACCCCCCTCCCGAAAATCCAACATGGCCGCGCGCACAGTAGCGCACCGGCCGCCCTGCTCCTATGATTTCTGTCGCATGTGCCTTGAGACATGCGACAGAAAAATGCCCCCCAGGCCCTGCCCGGTCACCCCCTATTCCCCCCGGTATTCCCCCTTACCTGTCCGGTCGTAGCGCTGATCCCCGCGGCCCCCTCCTCCTTCACAGTGCACGCTGGCCGGTCACATGAGCAGAGCAGCTGACAGCCAGCACTGTGTTCAGTGTGAGCTGTGCTGCCTGCTCGCACTCTGCAGCTGTGACCCGGGGAGGGTGGGTGCAGATATTGGCACCCACTCTCCTTAAATGGAGGGTCTGCCCTTCTAGAAAATGGGGGATACGTTCCCTGAACGTGCCCCCATATTCTAGAAGGTCCAGAGGCGACGTGGGACGTCCAAATGGATTTCTGCGGACCCATTTTTTTTCAAATTTTTTTATTAAATTGGAGAACAAGGGAATGATTTGGGGAGTGTTTTTTCTAATAAAAATTTTTTTGTCATTTTTTTTTGCTTTTGTTTACTGTCAATTAGTTATGTCTGGTATCTGATAGACGCCGTGACATCACTAACTGCTGGGCTTGATGCCAGGTGACATTACACATCTGGTATCAACCCCATTTATTACCCCGTTTGCCAACGCACCAGGGCGCGGGATGAGTTGGGGCGAAGCACCAGGATTGGCGCATCTAATGGATGCGCCACTTCTGGGGCGGCTGCGGCCTGCTATTTTTAGGCTGGGAAGAGTCCAATAACCATGGCTCTTCCCACCCTGAGAATACCAGACCCCAGCTGTCAGCTTCACCTTGGCTGGTGATCTAATTTGGGGGAACCCCACGTTATTTTTTTTTTAATTCTTTATTTATGAATAAAAAAAAAAAGCCTGGGGAGCCCTCCAAATTGATCACCAGCCAAGATGAAGCTGCCAGCTGTGGTTTGCAGGCTACAGCTGTCTGCTTTACCCTGACTGGCTATCAAAAATAGGGGGGACCCCACGCCATTTTTTTCATTGTTTTTTGTTTTTTTTTTGGATAAATACTAAGCTAGGCACCCTTTAGTGCCACATAAAAGGTACTAAAGGTGCCAGCTTAGAATATGCAGGCAGGGGTTATATATATTTGACATCCATTCATCCATTGACGCTTTTTAGGCTGTGTGTCCACAATCAGGGTTTGCAGCGTTATGGGCGCTGAGTGTTTTCCCTGCGCCCATAACGCTGCGTTGTGCAGTAGAAGCACAGTGGAAGGATTTTTGGAGATCCCATGCCCACTGTGCTTCTTTTCTCCGCAGCATAAACTGACCGGTGGCGTGGCTTCCCGAGCCTCAGCATGTCAATTTATGCTGCGGAGACGAAAGTGTTCTCTGCAGGTAGAATAGAGCTAAAGTCCACAGCAGCCTGAACCCAAATCGTGGGCATGGGCAGCTGCAGGAAGGCTGGCACTGTGTACTAGACGCCGTGTCGCTGGATCATGTTCACATAGCCTTAGGCCCCTTTCACACGTCAGTGATTTTGGGACGTTTGTGCTTTTTTTTAAACGTACCAGAATCACTGAGATACGCAGACCCATTATAATGAATGGGTCTGCTCACACGTCAGTGATTTTTCACTGCACGTGTCTCCGTGCGGCGTACCCGCGTGTGCGTGATTGCCGCACGGAGACATGTCCATTTTTTTCTGGCATCACTGATGTTCCACGGACCACGCAGTGGTGTGGTCCGTGAAACACGTGCCAGAAAAAAACGTGCTTTTAAAATAAAAATCATTTTAACTCACCCGGCTTCAGCGGCGCTCTCTGCAGCCCGTGCAGCCTGCTGCTTCTGAGCCGGCTCATTATTGTCGCGCATATTCATGATGCGCGACACAGCCGACCCGGAAGCAGCTGCTGCGGGGGTCAGCACCAGCCGGATGCTGCACCGCGGGAGCGATCAGCACCATGAAGACCGGGAGCGGGCGCAGGTGAGATGATTCCTGAGTGCAATCACGGGCCACGGAGAACGGAGCCCGGATTGCACTTAGACAACCCACGTGTGCCGTGATTCACGGCACACGGAGGGACATGTGCATGTTTTACACGCCAGTGAAAAACGTCAGAGTTTTTCACTGACGTGTGAAACGGGCCTAAAAGTGAGAATATTGTTGCTACAGCAACATTTTGGGGGAAGTAGCTGTGGATTCAAAATGCTTAATATACTCCTGAATAAAATCCTTGAGGGGTGCAGATTCCAAAATGGGGTCACTTGTGGGGGTTTTCTGACGTATAGGTACCCAAGGGGCCCTGCTAATGTGACATGGTGCGCGAAGTTTATTTCAACTTTTCCAAAATTCAAATGGTGCTCCTTCCATTCCAAGCCCTCCCATTTATCCACACAGAATGTGGAGAAGGAAATGACATCACAGGTTTTTTTTTCCAAAGGTCTGTGTTCAACCAACTTTATTAACACTGACAAGTCTTAAAAAACGCACCAAAAAAACGCATGAAAAACGCATGAAAACCGCATGCGTTTTCGATGCGTTTTTCTCAAAAAGCATTGTTTACAATTCTCCCCTCTGCCAGAGGGTGCGTTTTTTTCCGCGCTGAAAAAAAAGCAACGTGTGCACATAGCCTAAGTCAGAAACTCTGCAACACATGCATGTGTGTGACTAGTACCCTATACATGCCTTATCCATGTGAATTTTTAGTACTAGGCAACCACCTACTCCATAGTTGTTTCATCAGTATTTTGCCCCTGTGCTACCTCTGCCTTTATCGTGGTCGCCTTCTGCATCCTGTAGCTCATTAGTATTGTGACCTGGTATTGGTAAGTATGGCTGCTATTTTTCTGTTTGTTTTTTCAGAAGACTACTGCAATAATATCATGATCCAACATGTAATAAAATACACCACAATAAGTACAAAAGTACAGTATGTATACCGTATCACTGCTCTGTAATGGTGCCTATATCCACAGACTGGGCAACTAGTTATCTGTGTCTTCTCCCTTGGCCATGCTAGCCAGTATACCAGCTAGCCACTAGACATTATTCCCTCTGTAACAAATCTGACATATGTGTGTGGGCACCTCTAATTGGTGGGGACAGAGCAATGTGGGACTGAAGTAATGTTTTATTAAAGGGAATCGGTCACCAGATTTGGGGCCTATAAGCTGCCAGTGGGCTCTTATATACAGTATTCTAACATGCTGTATATAAGAGTCCAGGCCGCTGTGTAGAACATAAAAATCACCTTATAATACTCACCTAGGAGGTCGCTCTGGTGCAGACCGGTCAGATGGGTGTCTCCGTTATCCGGGATCGGCACCTCCTCTTTTGGCCATCTTTGTCCTCCTTCTTTTGAAGGCGGCGTGCATGACGCGTCCTACGTCATACACACTAGCTGGCACTGAGGTCCTGCGCAGGCGCACTTTGATCTGTCCAAAGCAGGGCAGATCAAAGTATTGTAGTGCGCTTGCGCGGGACCAGCCAGTGTGTATGACGTAGGACGCGTCATGCACACAGGCTTCAGAAGGAGGATGAAGATGACCGAAAGAGGGGGTACCGGCACTGGAGAACAGAGACATCTCTCTGACTTAACTCCACCGCAACGACCGTTTAGGTAAGTATTACAAAGTGATTTTTACGTCCCACACAGCGGCCTTGGCTCTTATAAACAGTATGTTAGAATGCTGTATATAAGTGTCCTGGGTATTGCAAATTATCTCTTCAGGGAGGAAGAGTACTTTAATTCTAATGCCACCTATTGGAAGTAGCAGTTGTAAAAGTCAATATCGACCCTTTAACGAGCCTTTCCATATGACATAGGATATATAAGCCAATCCAGAATCTCAATTTGTAGACACTGTGTTTCACAGTGTTGCCCCTCATCAGTACAAAGTATGAAATCTGTCATTTTAAGTGTATTCCACTCGGATAGGCATGCAGCTCTGCTGCCACCACCTGTTTATGTATATGAACTGCTTCTCCCTAGTTGTACATTGTGCCATTTATCACATTGAATTATTTGCTATGGTAATTGTGTATATAATTTGTATGCAAATCGCACTTAGTAATTCTATGCAAGTTTAATACTGATTTAGTAGATCTATTACCTCTTACCTCTCTTCTATTGTTTTTTATTGAATTGTATTTTATCATTGAGTGTATTAATAAAGATATATTTTTATGTAACCTTTCTATGGGTTTTTTTACATATAGGCTGTGGTAACTTTGAAAAAACTCCTGATACTTATATATTTCTGGCCCTTATGTTTGGACTTTTAGTATTTCATTAAGTATATGTTGTATGAACCCATATACACTGACAAGCAAAAGCATAACAATATTTTGAACTTTTTACTTTCAGGCTTTATATCTCACCATTCACTACAGGTTAGAGCATGAGACAACCGTCATTTTATAGACAATCATCTTGGCTATCTCATACATAAATGTGACTTATAACTATTTAGCATATGATTAGTTATGCAGATTCTTGTCATGTCACTGCATTGTTACTGTTTTGCTGCTAAAAAAAATCTAAATTTATTTTTTTATTATTTTGTTAGTATTTTGTAAATCCACCTTCGTCTTCAACACTGCCAAAATCCTTAAGGGCACGCTCTTGATTAGATTCAAGGATGTCTGATCCCAGGTCTCTTCTACACATTCACAATGTTGGTACATTCTGGTCGACTCACTTGGGTATGTGTACAGCTTTTTCTTCAACACTACCCACAAGTGTTCCGTTGAATTGAGGTCTGGAGACTGTGGGGCCAATTGAGCACCTCTAGTTCATTGTTATTGAACCGTTACTTTGCCAATCTCAATGTATGCCTCAGGTCGTTGTACTGCTGGAACACTATGTCGTCCTTTTCAAACCCATAGTACTCATGTGTACGAAGTAACTCCACTTGTAGGATACTCACTTATAGCTCAGCAATGAGACCACCATTGATCCTGGTTAAGCTTCCAATGCCTTTGGCTGTGAACCAAATCAATATCATAAGGCTTCTTCCACTGAACTTGACAGATTCTTCAGTTCTAAATCCATTAGCCCCTTTTTCCCTTGCTTCTTCCAGACCAAGTACCATCAAAGCCTAGTCTATTGTTTTTGATTCACTACTCCAAATCATCTGTTTCCAATCTTCTACTGTCCATTTCTTGTACTTCTTTGCAAACTCAAGCCGACACATCTTATGATGATATTGAAGTTGAGGCTTCTTCACCTTTTTGTAATTTGAGTTGCATGGTGAAAGACCTTGAGGTGGGCCGACTTGTTGACTCTGATATTTTACCTGCACAGCCACAGCTTGATTTTCGAATGGATGGATCGACTTCTCGTATTCTTACAACTGTCATGGCACTCACATGATGCAGTTTGGCAATTTTATTGGCCGAGAAACTGCTCTCATTGAGCTGGATGATGTTGTTTCTCTTAATCTGGGAAACCTACTTGATGGTTCCTGCTAGATTCAAGCCAATGGCCTTTCACTTGGGAATCAACCTAATTAAACACTGAGCTGTTAGGGACAGTGAGAACAGGTTGCCATTTGTAATATACAGGACGAAAAAAAAAAATTCAAACACCAGGAGGAAAACAGTAACAATGCAGTAAAATGACCAGAATCCTCATAACTAATCATATGCTAATTGTTTTAAAGTCAAATTTATGTATGAGATAGCCAAGATGAGTGTCTATAAAATGAAAGTAGTCTCATGCTCAAAGATGTAGTGGATGCTGAGATATGGAGTCTGAAATTCAAACGTTCACAAAATTGTTACCCTTTTGCACGTTACTGTATATAGCCTCCCATAAATACCTTGTGACATGCTGATAGGCAGATAAGGCACCAATGGAACCCCAACATACATTTCACCACTACACTTTCATCAGGAGAAAAGTGTAGTGTTCCATATATATAGCTCCTTACATTAATTACTAACTAAATGAAGGTTGCTACATTGCAGCAGTATGGCTGAAATAAAGGGACGTGTTAGCATTACACATGGTGCATGATGCATGTTCTATTGAGTATAAAGCCAAGTGCATATGATGGGGGCTAACCTGACATTGTAAGTGATTGCTGTACTAACCTTGGTGATGAATTCATGTATTCACAGTGGTCCTGGTGCTGTATTTCTGTACTGAAGATTGATTCTGTGATGTATTCATGAACTGATAGTGGTTCTGGTGATGTAATCATGTACTAATAGTGGTTCTGGTGATGTATTCATATACTGATGATGGTTCTAGTAATGTATTCATGTACTGATATTGGTTCTGGTGATGTATTCATATACTGACTATGTTTTTTGTAATGTATTTGACACGCCCACGCCAGGGCCGTGGGACACTCATTACCGGGCCGCGGTTCTGTTTCTGTAACGTTGCAGTGGTGAGGCCCGGTGCCGTGACCCCAGTGTTGTCGTTTAAATATGAAGGAGATGATGACAGTTATTTGTGACGCCACCTGTGGTATGCAGCAAGTTAGATGCCGCCGCTGTGAGATGGGGACCTCTGGTGCAGATGGTGACCCAGCTTAGATGGTGCAGCTCTCCACAGGCAGAGCTGAGCCCCAGGGCGGAATGGGGGTGGTAGTAGTAGGGGATGGAGGGGATGCAGGCTGGAGGCGCAGGTGAATAACGGAGCGACACAGGGATGCAGTCTCAAGGTTTTTACTCACTGTAGCAGGTTCCAAAGTAACACAACGTCAGTGACCGCCTTTGAAGTGCTGGGGTTTCAATGTGATGGGCTCCAGTCGATCATGGATAGTTCGCAGGTCATGACCGGTGCACCCTTCTAGTGTTCCTTCCCTGGGTCATCTTCCTGCACTTACTTCTCTCCCGCCTGCCCCGCACCTACGCACACAGTGCCCTGAGCCTGTGTCTGTGGGTCCTGTCGGGGTGGCTTGAAGCTCTATCCCTTGGCCCTATGTGGTCACCTTCCAGCAGTTTCGTGTGCGGAGATGGCTTTGGTACTACTACTAATGGTCCTCATCCTCTGGTTTTAATAATAACAATAATAATAATAATAATAATAAAGTTTTATTTCTATAGCGCCAACATATTCCGCAGCGCTTTACAATTCAGAGGGGACATGTACAGACAATTTGAGACAATACAAAAAAACAAAATTAAGATACCAGGAGGAGTGAGGGCCCTGCTCGTAAGCTTACAGTCTATGAGGAAATAGGGGAGGCACAAAAGGTGAATGGTTTTACAAACAGAGCACGTTGGTTCTTCTTGTCTAGTCTAGGGACCAGTCCCTATTCTGCGGCCAAGTCCTTCCACTCCGTTGCTGTATGTGGAATGAGGCCATGGGAGTATGGCGCACTTACTGTGGTCTCTAGGACCCCCTTTGTCTTGTGCCGGGGCAAGCTGCACCAGCTCCAGACCACAGGTCTTTCCTACTCCACTGCTCCTTCCAACTCTCTCACACTACACTGTCCCCAACTCACTAGACTTCCCCCAGGCCCTGTCAAATTAGGGGGAGGGAGGAACCATCCCCAGTGGTGACTATACATAGCATTAATGGAACCAAGCCCTAACCTTGACCCGGTGGAGAGCTGCTAACTGAGGTGTTGTGTGTTTTGTGTGCATAACAGTGGATGACCTCCTCCGTTCCCAGGATGGGATACCACACCTCTGGCTGAGGTGCAGTACCTCTGTGGCGACTGAAGCCTCAGGGGCGCCACATATTTATGTACTGATAATGGTACTGGTAATGTAGTCATGTACTGAAGGTCATTTTGATCATTTATTAATGTAGATGTCATTTTTAACAATAAGTTTGAACATAGCCATCTGAATTAAGGCCCCGTCACACTAAGCAACATCGCTAGCAACATCGCTGCTAACGAACAACTTTTGTGACGTTGCTAGCGATGTTGCTGTGTGTGACATCCAGCAACAACCTGGCCCCTGCTGTGAGGTCGTTGGTTGTTGCTGAATGTCCTGGGCCATTTTTTTAGTTGTTGCTGTCCTGCTGTGAAGCACAGATCGCTGTGTGTGACAGCGAGACAGCAACAACTAATGTGCAGTGAGCAGGGAGCCAGCTTCTGCTGAGGCTGGTAACCAATGTAAACATCGGGTAACCAAGAAGCCCCGTCCTTGGTTACCCGATATTTACCTTTGATACCAGCCTCCTCCGCTCTCACTGTCAGTGCCGGCTCCTGCTCTGTGCACATGTAGCTGCAGCACACATCAGGTAATTAACCCGATGTGTGCTGTAACTAGGAGAGCAAGGAGCCAGCACTAAGCAGTGTGCGCTGCTCCCTGCTCTGTGCACATTTAGCTGCAGCACACATCGGGTTAATTAACCTGATGTGTGCTGTAACTAGGAGACTGGGGGCTGGTCACTGGTTGCTGGTGAGCTCACCAGCAACTCGTGTAGCCACGCTCCAGCGATCCCTGCCAGGTCAGGTTGCTGGTGGGATCGCTGGAGCGTCGCAGTGTGACAGCTCACCAGCAACCTCCTAGCAACTTACCAGCGATCCCTATCGTTGTTGGGATCGCTGGTAAGTTGCTTAGTGTGACTGGACCTTAAGGCTTTATTTGTCAGCCCAACAAGTGTTTGACTAAAGCCCCCATACATTATGAACACCTAAATAGGAAATATAAATAACTTTTAAGTACAGATCATGATTGTCATGCTATAAATGTTTTACAGATAACAAGGAGCACAATAAACAAAACAAATGCCGCAACAAAGACACAGTAAACAAATGGCTATCTGCCTATGTCTATATCTTCATGCTTTGGTCATTGACTGGTTGTCTGATCAGATCGTTCAGTGGGGATAATCTTGTCATAACTGTTTCGAGTCTCTTCCTTAAACACCACTAATGTTCCTGCCTCCTATCAGGACTCCGTAGATGTCTTCTCGAAGTTTGGAGTCAAAGAGAACTGTAGGGAAGTCATGACTGAGCATGTCCTTACTTCTGCTATTATGGACTCATTTGGGAAGGACCCAAAGGGGTGGGTACCGTTACTCACCTGTCCAGGTTCGGGCTCTGTTCCCTTCACCCCCTGCCAATAAACACTCTTATACTCCAAGTCGTGCTTTGCAGGTAGCCCAGTGTGCTCCCATGTGATTCTCTACCTCAGCATAAATAAGGTCTACAATGACACACACCTGTGTCTTGATATTAACACTCTTAGTTTGTCTGTGCACCTCGGCCTGCTCAGTACTTATGTGACGCCCTGGAAAAGCCAGGTAATCACAAATAGGCCCCTACACAACACCTTCCCCCACTAGGAAACACACAGCCATCCAGAAACCCTAGTCACCCCCCTTAGGGAAAGATAGACACACCAGTGGGCGTGACCAGCCGGTTGGGACACGCCCACCTAGGGGACCAGACAGCCCGGGGCGGGAAAACAAAGGAGATTAGTCTGAAGTTCAGTTTGGAGAGAAGTGTGGGCTGGAGCTAAGTGTAGCTCCAGCAGGAAAGTTCAAGTTGAACGGTACCAGGGTAGGGGCCCTGGTGCCACTGGCTAGGAGGCAGATGGTGGTCTCCGTCAGCAGGAGACGGGAAGATGGCTCGGCAGAACCGAGGTGGACTGGGACAGGGTTGTAGCCCGCCGGTACCGACACGGGGAACCGACCCGGAAACCGTAGCACAAAAGGAGATACTCGGACCCTGAAGCCAGAACCAGAAACAAGCGGACCACCCACTAATAGGGATAAGAGGTCACCGCCAGGGCCCATAGATCCCACGGGCCAGCGTCTGCGGGCACAGCTCCTTAGGCCACATCCAGCCGGTAGTGGACTCCTGAGTTTCACGCTAGGAAGTCCACCTTACACAAAACAGTGCAGAGAAAAGGATAGAGACCACCAGCCGGCTGGGGGACCCGAATGCAACCGGCCGCGACACCGGCCACCATCACCTTGGTTTACCAGAGACTTGTGTGGTTTATTAACCATGAGTACACCAACACTCCCTGCGGTCGCTATCCCCTGCACAGAGGCACCGGGTCCCGGGGCCACCATCCCTACCCACAGAGGGGTTAACAACTAGCTGCAACAACATCTCCCCTGGGTACCCCACAACAGCAGCAGTGGTGTCCCACTTCACCACCCACCGTGGGTGGCGTCACGAACTTACTACGGCCTAGCCCGTACATTTACGTCCCCCCATTTATTCGGCGTGTCCGCGAGACCCCCGAGTCCGGTGACCCTCGAGCCACCACCCCAGCAGGCCCGGGCCCGAGCAGCGCCTGCTGCTGGCACGGGGGCGGCACACTTATCTGCATTCTCCAGGATTTTTCTTGCCTGCAGTTTCCTGTATCACAGCTACCTTTCTATGGGCTTTAGGACATCTCTTGCCTGCCTGTGGTTTCCAGTATCTCAGCAACCTGTCAGTGGTCTCCAGAATATCTTTTGTCTATCTTTGAGTTTTAATACCTCTGTTACGTGTCTCCCATGCTTTTCACCTGCCCACTGCATGGATGCCTGTGGCCCATGTGCCCATCTACGCCTTGGGCTTCGAGGATCCACTTCACCAAGTGAACCTAACACACTACTGATTAGTCAAAGGCAGTAGCACTACTAATTGTGACACCCTGGCCTATCAGGCCGTGACAGGGTATTGTGCAATCTGCCCTTCTGCACAGTATCCGCATTTTTCTTGGTTACAGATCCCTGCTCTTTGGTGTTGCTAAGATCAGAGCTAGTCAAAACCCTAGGAACACTTTGCACCACACCCACCAGACACACCATTGGGGGGGCCAGAAGGGAATAGGGACGCCAATTTGTGGGGTAGGTTGGGGAAAGTGAAAAAGTGACAGGAGAAGTGAAAATGAATGAAAAAAGTAGGAGGTAGAGTGTGACTCTCCGAGAGGGAGAAGTCACCGGTGTGGAGCAGGGCTCCTGAAGTATATTAAGTGGCAGATGTTGGTCTGGGCCTGGTAGGAGCTGGAACCCGGTCGCTAGGGATCGTGTCAAGGGGCACAGATTGCCGAGAAGGGCAGCCGGCGGCCTTCAGCTATCACCGGGCAGGGGCCAGGGCATGACTGGGTACGTGGACCCCAGACCGGAAAGTAGCTTCACGCGTTCCGGTAATTTACCCGACGGGGGTGAAGACTTCAAGTGTCATCCCCAACCCACTCCAAAATTGGGGTACTAGTGCACCGATGGGATAGGACTTTTCCCAAAAACACAGTCCATCAAATCCCAAGCGTGAACCCTGAGAGCAAGCTCTCTCCATTAGCCACACGGGTGAGAGGGACCCGATTAGTTCCACACTATAGGGTCCGAACAGTGAACAAGGTGCGACAGAAAAGTCACAGGCTAACAAGCAACACCACGTGCACGGATCCAAGCGTGCTCCCTCCTTGCTGCAGCGGTGCTCAGAATTCTGGTTTACAAGCTGTCGGTGTCAGTATTCTTGGACTCTAGTGACTACGCAGAAACCCTTTTCTCTATAACGGCACCCCTTCACTGCCACCACTGGGCCCCGGGGTACACCCACCTACCCACGGAGGGGTTAGACACCTTGCTGCCATACCACCGCCACCGGGCTCCCCCAACAGTAGCGATGGTACTCTACCTTACCACGCACCGTGGGTGGCATCACGAACTTCTAACTCCCCTGTACATATCCCCCTTTTTAAAATTGAGTGTTCGCACGAACCCCCGGGTCCGGAGACCCCCCGAGCCACCGCGGTTCCGGATCCGAGCGGCTCGGCAGCTGACTCGGGGGCGGTACACCTCGAAAAATCTGGCGTCACGAACAGGATATGAGCAGGACCCACTTACCTGGGTGACGTGCGCCTTGAAAACCGAGAACCGCGAATCGAGTCCTTTTCCCGCCAGTTCCGCCATTTTCCGCCATCTTTTCGCTCCAAAACGCTGTCTTCTCTGAGAAGGCGCGCAAGACCTATGCACCGCCCTTCGTCTTGCATGTGAGGCCGGAACCGGAAGTTCCCAGAGGGCCACAGCGCGCGAAAGAGTGCTGAGAAAAGACCAACAGGGCACGCGAAGATGTCGGCGCCAGGCGATGGAAGCGCGGCGGCGCTGCCTTCACCCAACTAGGGTGAAGGAATGTAACCACAGCAGAAGTGGAGCAGGGACACCAGGACTCTGCGATTACGTTTCTGGACGACGCAGTGGCAAGATGGCGGAGCGAGACTGGTCCCCAGAACATGCTGTCCCTGGGACCGCGACATGGATAGAGGAAGAGACGCGGCAACTTTGCAGGAGAATGTGGATGCAGTTCCTGTTTATACTGAACCACTGGAGGGAAGAGATGCGGAGCTTGGCGATGGCGGTGCGAGCCCGTGAGATTGAAATCCCACGTGAAGAGAGGGTAAGCGGTTACCCAGTCCCTACTGATTGCCCAAATCTGGCCACAGCGGCTGAGGGATCCAGACCGCCCCCGCTCGCGGTCTCTCTCTCTCTCTCTCCCTCTCTCCCTCTCTCTCTCTCGATCCTATTGTTTAGTTAATATGCAAAGGAGAGAGCTTCAGTGCATCTTTGGCGTGGCCTATGCCTTGGTGCACTGTTATTCCGTAAGATTTGCATATTAAAGCTAGTCCCTGGTCTTCATTGACAGTGGACCCCTGAAAACAGTGAATACTCCAAGTGACAGGTTAGGTGCGCACACAAAGTCTGTGGTCACTGCTCAATGTACATGGAAGTGTAGGGAGCGACTTCAGGGAGGAGAGCACCGTGTCACGTGCACACTGTTCATTTAAACACCTTTACTCCTCCTCATTGAAGCCTCTCGAGCGGTGCCCAAAGGCAGGCAGGAACCAGGCATCAGAATATGCCTGCAGCCACATAGTGTGCACGGCCACACTTGGACTTGGAGCCACCGATTTTAGATAGCGCTCGCGCAGTGCTGTAAAAAAAGACAGGACTGGCTTTAAAATGCAAGTAGAAGGGCGTAATGCGCTCTCATTTGCATAAAAAAATATAAGAAGATTTTTCAATATTACATAAAACTATATCTGATATAATTTTTATAGGGTATAGATTCCCTAAATAAATGTTTATGCAGTTTGTTTACAATTTGAGTGTGACAGACATCCTTTAAATATCATTCTTCTCGGCAGCACATTGACCTGTGAACACTTGTCAAGAATAATGCTATTTTATGCTTCAGAACTCTCCCTACCGATACTGGAACAGTGGGGGACCAAACAAAAGAGAGTATTTTTCTTTTTGAATCACACCTTGGCCATAATACTACATGGAGGACTATGGGCTGTGCATACGGAGGACTATAGGGGATGCATTATACTATATAGCGGACTATGGAGGGTGCATTATACTATATTAAGGGATATGAGCTGTGCATTATACTATATGGAGGACTATGGGAAGTACATTATACTATATGGAGGAGTATGGGCTGTGCATTATACTATATGGAGGTCTATGGGAAGTACATTATACTATATGGAGGAGTATGGGCTGTGCATTATACTATATGGAGGACTATGGGAAGTACATTATACTATATGGAGGAGTATGGACTGTGCATTATACTATATGGAGGACTATGGGAAGTACATTATACTATATGGAGGAGTATGGGCTGTGCATGATGCTATATGGAGGACTATGGGAAGTACATTATACTATATGGAGGAGTATGGACTGTGCATGATGCTATATGGAGGACTATGGGAAGTACATTATACTATATGGAGGAGTATGGGCTGTGCATTATGCTATATGGAGGACTATGGGAAGTACATTATACTATATGGAGGAGTATGGGCTGTGCATGATGCTATATGGGGGACTAAGGGAAGTACATTTTACTATATGGAGGAGTATGGACTGTGCATGATGCTATATGGAGGACTATGGGAAGTACATTATACTATATGGAGGAGTATGGGCTGTGCATTATGCTATGTGGAGGACTATGGGAAGTACATTATACTATATGGAGGAGTATGGGCTGTGCATGATGCTATGTGGAGGACTATGGGAAGTACATTATACTATATGGAGGAGTATGGACTGTGCATGATGCTATATGGAGGACTATGGGAAGTACATTATACTATATGGAGGAGTATGGGCTGTGCATGATGCTATGTGGAGGACTATGGGAAGTACATTATACTATATGGAGGAGTATGGACTGTGCATGATGCTATATGGAGGACTATGGGAAGTACATTATACTATATGGAGGAGTATGGGCTGTGCATTATGCTATATGGAGGACTAAGGGAAGTACATTATACTATATGGAGGAGTATGGGCTGTGCATGATGCTATATGGGAGACTATGGGAAGTACATTATACTATATGGAGGAGTATGGGCTGTGCATTATGCTATATGGAGGACTATGGGAAGTACATTATACTATATGGAGGAGTATGGACTGTGCATGATGCTATATGGGAGACTATGGGAAGTACATTATACTATATGGAGGAGTATGGGCTGTGCATTATGCTATATGGAGGACTATGGGAAGTACATTATACTATATGGAGGAGTATGGGCTGTGCATTATGCTATATGGAGGACTAAGGGAAGTACATTATACTATATGGAGGAGTATGGGCTGTGCATGATGCTATATGGAGGACTAAGGGAAGTACATTATACTATATGGAGGAGTATGGGCTGTGCATGATGCTATATGGAGGACTATGGGAAGTACATTATACTATATGGAGGAGTATGGGCTGTGCATTATGCTATGTGGAGGACTATGGGAAGTACATTATACTATATGGAGGAGTATGGACTGTGCATGATGCTATATGGAGGACTATGGGAAGTACATTATACTATATGGAGGAGTATGGACTGTGCATGATGCTATATGGGGGACTAAGGGAAGTACATTATACTATATGGAGGAGTATGGACTGTGCATGATGCTATATGGAGGACTATGGGAAGTACATTATACTATATGGAGGAGTATGGACTGTGCATGATGCTATATGGGAGACTATGGGAAGTACATTATACTATATGGAGGAGTATGGGCTGTGCATTATGCTATATGGAGGACTATGGGAAGTACATTATACTATATGGAGGAGTATGGGCTGTGCATTATGCTATATGGAGGACTAAGGGAAGTACATTATACTATATGGAGGAGTATGGGCTGTGCATGATGCTATATGGAGGACTATGGGAAGTACATTATACTATATGGAGGAGTATGGGCTGTGCATTATGCTATATGGAGGACTAAGGGAAGTACATTATACTATATGGAGGAGTATGGGCTGTGCAGTATGCTATATGGAGGACTAAGGGAAGTACATTATACTATATGGAGGAGTATGGGCTGTGCATGATGCTATATGGGGGACTAAGGGAAGTACATTATACTATATGGAGGAGTATAGGCTGTGCATGATGCTATATGGGGGACTAAGGGAAGTACATTATACTATATGGAGGAGTATGGGCTGTGCATTATGCTATATGGGGGACTAAGGGAAGTACATTTTACTATATGGAGGAGTATGGACTGTGCATGATGCTATATGGGGGACTAAGGGAAGTACATTTTACTATATGGAGGAGTATGGACTGTGCATGATGCTATATGGAGGACTATGGGAAGTACATTATACTATATGGAGGAGTATGGACTGTGCATGATGCTATATGGAGGACTATGGGAAGTACATTATACTATATGGAGGAGTATGGGCTGTGCATTATGCTATATGGAGGACTAAGGGAAGTACATTATACTTTATGGAGGAGTATGGGCTGTGCATGATGCTATATGGAGGACTATGGGAAGTACATTATACTATATGGAGGAGTATGGGCTGTGCATTATGCTATATGGAGGACTAAGGGAAGTACATTATACTATATGGAGGAGTATGGGCTGTGCATGATGCTATATGGAGGACTATGGGAAGTACATTATACTATATGGAGGAGTATGGACTGTGCATGATGCTATATGGAGGACTAAGGGAAGTACATTATACTATATGGAGGAGTATGGGCTGTGCATGATGCTATATGGAGGACTATGGGAAGTACATTATACTATATGGAGGAGTATGGGCTGTGCATGATGCTATATGGAGGACTAAGGGAAGTACATTATACTATATGGAGGAGTATGGGCTGTGCATGATGCTATGTGGAGGACTATGGGAAGTACATTATACTATATGGAGGAGTATGGGCTGTGCATGATGCTATATGGAGGACTATGGGAAGTACATTATACTATATGGAGGAGTATGGACTGTGCATGATGCTATATGGAGGACTAAGGGAAGTACATTATACTATATGGAGGAGTATGGGCTGTGCATGATGCTATATGGAGGACTATGGGAAGTACATTATACTATATGGAGGAGTATGGACTGTGCATGATGCTATATGGAGGACTATGGGAAGTACATTATACTATATGGAGGAGTATGGGCTGTGCATTATGCTATGTGGAGGACTATGGGAAGTACATTATACTATATGGAGGAGTATGGGCTGTGCATTATGCTATGTGGAGGACTATGGGAAGTACATTATACTATATGGAGGAGTATGGGCTGTGCATTATGCTATATGGAGGACTAAGGGAAGTACATTATACTATATGGAGGAGTATGGGCTGTGCATTATGCTATATGGAGGACTAAGGGAAGTACATTATACTATATGGAGGAGTATGGGCTGTGCATTATGCTATATGGAGGACTAAGGGAAGTACATTATACTATATGGAGGAGTATGGGCTGTGCATTATGCTATATGGAGGACTATGGGAAGTACATTATACTATATGGAGGAGTATGGGCTGTGCATTATGCTATATGGAGGACTATGGGAAGTACATTATACTATATGGAGGAGTATGGACTGTGCATGATGCTATATGGAGGACTATGGGAAGTACATTATACTATATGGAGGAGTATGGGCTGTGCATTATGCTATGTGGAGGACTATGGGAAGTACATTATACTATATGGAGGAGTATGGGCTGTGCATTATGCTATGTGGAGGACTATGGGAAGTACATTATACTATATGGAGGAGTATGGGCTGTGCATGATGCTATATGGAGGACTATGGGAAGTACATTATACTATATGGAGGAGTATGGGCTGTGCATGATGCTATATGGAGGACTATGGGAAGTACATTATACTATATGGAGGAGTATGGGCTGTGCATTATGCTATATGGAGGACTATGGGAAGTACATTATACTATATGGAGGAGTATGGGCTGTGCATTATGCTATATGGAGGACTATGGGAAGTACATTATACTATATGGAGGAGTATGGGCTGTGCATTATGCTATATGGAGGACTAAGGGAAGTACATTATACTATATGGAGGAGTATGGACTGTGCATGATGCTATATGGAGGACTAAGGGAAGTACATTATACTATATGGAGGAGTATGGACTGTGCATTATGCTATATGGAGGACTAAGGGAAGTACATTATACTATATGGAGGAGTATGGGCTGTGCATGATGCTATATGGAGGACTATGGGAAGTACATTATACTATATGGAGGAGTATGGGCTGTGCATGATGCTATATGGAGGACTAAGGGAAGTACATTATACTATATGGAGGAGTATGGGCTGTGCATGATGCTATATGGAGGACTATGGGAAGTACATTATACTATATGGAGGAGTATGGGCTGTGCATGATGCTATATGGAGGACTAAGGGAAGTACATTATACTATATGGAGGAGTATGGGCTGTGCATGATGCTATGTGGAGGACTATGGGAAGTACATTATACTATATGGAGGAGTATGGGCTGTGCATGATGCTATATGGAGGACTATGGGAAGTACATTATACTATATGGAGGAGTATGGACTGTGCATGATGCTATATGGAGGACTAAGGGAAGTACATTATACTATATGGAGGAGTATGGGCTGTGCATGATGCTATATGGAGGACTATGGGAAGTACATTATACTATATGGAGGAGTATGGACTGTGCATGATGCTATATGGAGGACTATGGGAAGTACATTATACTATATGGAGGAGTATGGGCTGTGCATTATGCTATGTGGAGGACTATGGGAAGTACATTATACTATATGGAGGAGTATGGGCTGTGCATTATGCTATGTGGAGGACTATGGGAAGTACATTATACTATATGGAGGAGTATGGGCTGTGCATTATGCTATATGGAGGACTAAGGGAAGTACATTATACTATATGGAGGAGTATGGGCTGTGCATTATGCTATATGGAGGACTAAGGGAAGTACATTATACTATATGGAGGAGTATGGGCTGTGCATTATGCTATATGGAGGACTAAGGGAAGTACATTATACTATATGGAGGAGTATGGGCTGTGCATTATGCTATATGGAGGACTATGGGAAGTACATTATACTATATGGAGGAGTATGGGCTGTGCATTATGCTATATGGAGGACTAAGGGAAGTACATTATACTATATGGAGGAGTATGGGCTGTGCATTATGCTATATGGAGGACTAAGGGAAGTACATTATACTATATGGAGGAGTATGGACTGTGCATGATGCTATATGGAGGACTAAGGGAAGTACATTATACTATATGGAGGAGTATGGGCTGTGCATGATGCTATATGGAGGACTATGGGAAGTACATTATACTATATGGAGGAGTATGGGCTGTGCATTATGCTATATGGAGGACTAAGGGAAGTACATTATACTATATGGAGGAGTATGGGCTGTGCATTATGCTATATGGAGGACTAAGGGAAGTACATTATACTATATGGAGGAGTATGGGCTGTGCATTATGCTATATGGAGGACTAAGGGAAGTACATTATACTATATGGAGGAGTATGGGCTGTGCATTATGCTATATGGAGGACTATGGGAAGTACATTATACTATATGGAGGAGTATGGGCTGTGCATTATGCTATATGGAGGACTATGGGATGTACATTATACTATATGGAGGAGTATGGGCTGTGCATTATGCTATATGGAGGACTAAGGGAAGTACATTATACTATATGGAGGAGTATGGACTGTGCATGATGCTATATGGAGGACTATGGGAAGTACATTATACTATATGGAGGAGTATGGGCTGTGCATTATGCTATGTGGAGGACTATGGGAAGTACATTATACTATATGGAGGAGTATGGGCTGTGCATTATGCTATGTGGAGGACTATGGGAAGTACATTATACTATATGGAGGAGTATGGGCTGTGCATTATGCTATGTGGAGGACTATGGGAAGTACATTATACTATATGGAGGAGTATGGGCTGTGCATGATGCTATATGGAGGACTATGGGAAGTACATTATACTATATGGAGGAGTATGGGCTGTGCATTATGCTATATGGAGGACTAAGGGAAGTACATTATACTATATGGAGGAGTATGGGCTGTGCATGATGCTATATGGAGGACTAAGGGAAGTACATTATACTATATGGAGGAGTATGGGCTGTGTGTGATGCTATGTGGAGGACTATGGGAAGTACATTATACTATATGGAGGAGTATAGGCTGTGCATGATGCTATATGGAGGACTATGGGAAGTACATTATACTATATGGAGGAGTATGGGCTGTGCATTATGCTATGTGGAGGACTATGGGAAGTACATTATACTATATGGAGGAGTATAGGCTGTGCATGATGCTATATGGAGGACTATGGGAAGTACATTATACTATATGGAGGAGTATGGGCTGTGCATTATGCTATGTGGAGGACTATGGGAAGTACATTATACTATATGGAGGAGTATGGACTGTGCATGATGCTATATGGAGGACTATGGGAAGTACATTATACTATATGGAGGAGTATGGACTGTGCATGATGCTATATGGAGGACTAAGGGAAGTACATTATACTATATGGAGGAGTATGGGCTGTGCATTATGCTATGTGGAGGACTATGGGAAGTACATTATACTATATGGAGGAGTATGGACTGTGCATGATGCTATATGGAGGACTAAGGGAAGTACATTATACTATATGGAGGAGTATGGACTGTGCATGATGCTATATGGAGGACTAAGGGAAGTACATTATACTATATGGAGGAGTATGGGCTGTGCATTATGCTATGTGGAGGACTATGGGAAGTACATTATACTATATGGAGGAGTATGGACTGTGCATGATGCTATATGGAGGACTAAGGGAAGTACATTATACTATATGGAGGAGTATGGGCTGTGCATTATGCTATATGGAGGACTATGGGAAGTACATTATACTATATGGAGGAGTATGGACTGTGCATGATGCTATATGGAGGACTATGGGAAGTACATTATACTATATGGAGGAGTATGGACTGTGCATGATGCTATATGGAGGACTATGGGAAGTACATTATACTATATGGAGGAGTATGGGCTGTGCATTATGCTATGTGGAGGACTATGGGAAGTAAATTATACTATATGAAGGAGTATGGGCTGTGCATTATGCTATATGGAGGACTATGGGAAGTACATTATACTATATGGAGGAGTATGGGCTGTGCATTATGCTATATGGAGGACTATGGGAAGTACATTATACTATATGGAGGAGTATGGGCTGTGCATGATGCTATATGGAGGACTATGGGAAGTACATTATACTATATGGAGGAGTATAGGCTGTGCATGATGCTATATGGAGGACTATGGGAAGTACATTATACTATATGGAGGAGTATGGGCTGTGCATTATGCTATGTGGAGGACTATGGGAAGTACATTATACTATATGGAGGAGTATGGACTGTGCATGATGCTATATGGAGGACTATGGGAAGTACATTATACTATATGGAGGAGTATGGACTGTGCATGATGCTATATGGGGGACTAAGGGAAGTACATTTTACTATATGGAGGAGTATGGACTGTGCATGATGCTATATGGAGGACTATGGGAAGTACATTATACTATATGGAGGAGTATGGGCTGTGCATTATGCTATATGGAGGACTATGGGAAGTACATTATACTATATGGAGGAGTATGGACTGTGCATGATGCTATATGGAGGACTAAGGGAAGTACATTATACTATATGGAGGAGTATGGGCTGTGCATGATGCTATATGGAGGACTAAGGGAAGTACATTATACTATATGGAGGAGTATGGGCTGTGCATGATGCTATATGGAGGACTATGGGAAGTACATTATACTATATGGAGGAGTATGGGCTGTGCATGATGCTATGTGGAGGACTATGGGAAGTACATTATACTATATGGAGGAGTATGGGCTGTGCATGATGCTATATGGAGGACTATGGGAAGTACATTATACTATATGGAGGAGTATGGGCTGTGCATTATGCTATATGGAGGACTAAGGGAAGTACATTATACTATATGGAGGAGTATGGGCTGTGCATGATGCTATATGGAGGACTAAGGGAAGTACATTATACTATATGGAGGAGTATGGGCTGTGCGTGATGCTATGTGGAGGACTATGGGAAGTACATTATACTATATGGAGGAGTATGGGCTGTGCATGATGCTATATGGAGGACTAAGGGAAGTACATTATACTATATGGAGGAGTATGGGCTGTGCATTATGCTATATGGAGGACTATGGGAAGTACATTATACTATATGGAGGAGTATGGACTGTGCATGATGCTATATGGAGGACTATGGGAAGTACATTATACTATATGGAGGAGTATGGGCTGTGCATTATGCTATGTGGAGGACTATGGGAAGTACATTATACTATATGGAGGAGTATGGGCTGTGCATTATGCTATATGGAGGACTATGGGAAGTACATTATACTATATGGAGGAGTATGGGCTGTGCATTATGCTATATGGAGGACTATGGGAAGTACATTATACTATATGGAGGAGTATGGGCTGTGCATTATGCTATATGGAGGACTATGGGAAGTACATTATACTATATGGAGGAGTATGGACTGTGCATGATGCTATATGGAGGACTATGGGAAGTACATTATACTATATGGAGGAGTATGGGCTGTGCATTATACTATATGGAGGACTATGGGAAGTACATTATACTATATGGAGGAGTATGGGCTGTGCATTATGCTATATGGAGGACTATGGGTGTGTATTATACTATATTAAGGGGTATGTGCTGTGCATTATACTATATCGATGACTATGGGCTGCGCATTATATATGGAAGTGCATTGTACTTTATGAAGAACTATGGGCTGTGCATTATGCTATATGGACGACTATGGGAAGTACATAATACTGTATGGAGGACTATGGGGGTGTATTATATATGGAGGAGTATGGAGACTGCATTACACTATATGGAGGACTATGGGCTCTGCATTATACTATATGAAGGGCTCTCTTTTTTTCTTATAATGTGAATTGGGATCATGATATGTAAATAATGTGTGTTTTTTGTCTTATGAATTATGAGAAATAAAATGCACGTTTTTGTTTCAGACTGAGAGTTCTCCTGTTTTTGAACAATATTCTAAACTATGCTGCCCGACTAATCCACTTGTCCCCCCACTACTCCCCAACCGCTCCTCTCTGGCAATCCCATCACTGGCTTCCCATTGCCCAACGACTTCAGTTCAAAACACTAGCTATGACCGACAAAGCCATCCACAACCTGTCTCCTCCTTATGTAACGCCCTGGCCTATCAGATCGTCATAGGGTATTGTGCAATCTGCCCTTCTGCACAGTATCCACCCTCCTTGGTTACGGACACTGGTCCTTTGGTGTTGCTAACATCTTAGCCAATCAAAATCCTAGGAACGCTTCCCACTTTGACCTACCAGACACACCATTGGAAGGCCTGAAGGGAATAGGGCCGCCCACATGGGGGGTTGGTGAGGAGAAAGTGAGGACAGTGACAGTGGAGTTGAGTTCAGAAAGTGGAAGGAGGAGGAGGTGAAGTGACTCTCTGAGAGGGAGAGGTCACGGAGGAGAGCTCCTGTGTACTAGGTGGCAGACGTTGGCCTGGGCTTGGTAGGAGCTGGAACCCGGTCGCAGGGGATAGTGTCAAGGGGCATGGACTGCCGAGGAGCTATCACCGGGCAGGGGCCAGGGCACGACGGGGTACGTGGACCCCAGGTCGGAAAGTAGCTTCACGCGTTCCGGTAATTTACCCGACGGGGGTGAAGACTTCAAGTGTCATCCCCAATCCACTCCAAAATCGGGGTACTAGCGCACCGATGGGATAGGACTTTCCCACTACAGTTCAAAGAAATAACCACGCGTGAACCCAGAGAGCAAGCTTACTCCATTAGCCATACGGGTGAGCGGGACCCGAAGAGTTTTATACCCACAGGTCCAAGAGAGACAAAGGTGCTAAGGACAGGCCCACAAGCTAACAGCAACACCAAGGGCACGGATCCAGGCATGCTCCCCGTAAGCTGCAGTGGTGCTTAGAATTCTGGTTTACAAGCTGTCGGTGTAGTTATTCCAGGACTGAGTGAGTACATTGAAGATCCCTGTTCCTATCCCCCCACGGCACCCAAATACCATCTCAACCATCAACGGGCCCCCGGGATACAAACCCCCTACCCACGGAGGGGTTAAACATCAGGCTGCCACACCATTGTCACCGGGCTCCCCAATGGCAGTGGTGGTCCCTCACATTACCACGCACCGTGAGTAATGTTACGAACTTTCCAAATAACCTCTGTATATATATCTCCCCCTTCTTTTAATCGAGTGGCCGCGCGACCCCCAGGTCCGGAGACCCCTCGAGCCACCACGGATCTGGACCCGAGCGCCAGCAACCTGGCTGCTTGCACAGGGGCGGTACACTTACATCTGTGACCTAGTCTCCCGGTACTTAACCGCACATAACATTTAATCCTCACAAGATCTCCTTCTCTACTCCCCTCTCATCTCCTCTTCCCACCACCGCATCCAAGATTTCTTGCGTGCCTCCCTCATACTCTGGAATGCTCTGCCACAACATATCAGACTCTCGCCTACCTTGACAAGCTTCAAAAGGAACCTGAAGACCAACCTCTTCCAACACGCCTATAATCTGCAGTAACCCTCAGTCCTACATAGCGCAGCATGACCAGCTCAACCCTCACCTACTGTATCATCACCCATCCCCTGTAGACTGTGAGTCCTCGCAGGCAGGGACCTCTCTCCTCCTCTACCAGTCGGTGCCTTGTATTGTTTATGATTATTGTACTTGTGCCTATTATGTATACCCCGTTTCACATGTAAAGCGCCATGGAATAAATGGCGCTATAATGATAATAATAATGATAATATGTCCACTACTGCGTATATGTTTCTAATTTTCATTGTTTTATAGTGTCTTTTATATGCCCTTACTGTAGTACCCAAACCTTGCACCTTTTCATATCTTGTAAGGATGTATTAATCTATTTTTGAAAAACAGAAGTTTCAGTTTGAGATGGATAGAACAAGTCTTGCTTGATCTGGTAAATGGGGGTAAAGGCTATAGCAGGGGGCCACTAGAGAAGAGATTCGGAATAAGGTGATATTGTGACTGCAAATTGGATGGTGTAGGGGTAAGAGGATTTTTTTGAACTTGACCTCCGATTATGCAGCCATACACTAACCTTTACATCTACAGATATGGCCTACACCTTAATATGTGGTTTGTTGTCTTTCAAAAGAAAAAAAGGGCACGTGTAGATATGTTATGACATAATACAAAGCCAAAAATAAAGCCAAGTAAATAAAAACTATTTAATATACAGCAGAATTTGAAATCAATAAAGACTAGAACACTATAAAATGCGGCAGCATTTGTCCAATTGCCGTAAGCGACACAAAACCTTTCTAGCGATGGCTCCTTTTAAACAAGCGTGACTTGTAAGAAAACCTATTATATTCAAAGTGCTTTATTCTGAAGCAGTGGACCTTCTAGCAGCACAGAGGCCAAGATAGTTTCTATTAGAATCCCTGGAAGGGCTGAATACAATTTACAAGCATCAGGTAATAGAAAACTTGTTATTTTTTATAAGAATAAAAGACAAGAAATTGAGTAAAAAAAAAATAAGAAAAGAACCATGACGGTTTCAAAGACAAGTAAGCTCCTCCAGAGCCGCATGTATATATGATGAGTCAATCGGTGAATATTTTAAATACATTTTGGCTTCAGGAGATCTTAAAGTTTCTGGGTCTCACAGATAAAGTTGATAAATAAAACATGGCCAGACCTGAAATCCTTTTTATTTTATTTTCATCTATTGTAGGGATAAAATATACGAATTTCTTTCAAAGGAGACAAATCTTTATAAAGCACCTAGAAATACATCTAAAGCAGCGCCGGTTTGGTAGATGTCCATATTCTAGAACAATACAACCGTAACATCAGTATGTTGATGTTAATGCTTTGAAATGCTGTTTGTGAGGCATCACTGGGAATATTGTGTATCAGTAGAATATTATGTTTTGTTTATTCTGTTCGATGATGGAAATATATCTTGTAAGAAGACATAAAAGTTGTGAACCTAGCGTTATTGATAACGGCATGGGTGGGTTGACTTCTCAAATGTTTAGAAGCTTGTAGTATATCACACATTTCCGAGGACCAGATATGAGTGGATCTCTTGAAATTTGGCAAATTTTACCAAATAAAAAGTTTAGCAGTGATTACATTTGTGTGCATTTCAATACGATAAAGCTTGTAATTGTTTGTAAAATACACATGGGGAAAGGAGAGTATGGTTCCCACTGATCATAGGAGTTTACACTCTACAGGTGAGAAAGTGAGGATCTGCTGACCATAAGAGATTACACTCTACAGGAGAGAGAGGACCTCGCTGACCATAAGAGCTTACACTCTACAGAAGAGAGAGGACCAGAGACCCCACTGACCATAAGTGCTTACACTTTTACAGGAGAGAGATAAAAAGAGGACCCCATTGACTATAAGAAATTAGACTCTACAGGAGAGAAAAAAGAGCGAGAGAGAGGACCCCGCTGACTATAAGAGATTACATTCTACAGCAGGAGCCCACTGACCATAAGAGATTACACTCTACAGGAGAGAGAGACAGGACCCCACTGACCATAAGAGATTACACTCTACAGGAGAGAGGACCCCGCTGACCATAAGAGCTTTCACTCTACAGGAGAGAGAGGACCCCACTGACCATAACAGCTTACACTGTACAGGAGAGAGAGAAAGGACCCCGCTGACCATAACAGCTTAGACTATAAAGGAGAGCGAGAGAGAGGACCCCACTGTCAAATGGTGTTTGACTCTTAACTCGCCAAGTGTAATGGCGGCATCAGGCACTGTTAAGAGTAGAGACTCAGACACTTCACATTATGCCTTCTCTGGTGCTTCTGAGTTGCACAGGCAGGCTCGGGCATCGACCAGCTGTGTGCTCATTAGTGATCAGGCTAGCAGGAGTCAATTTCTTCTTGCCTGTTGGTTACCATTTGGATAAGATGTTGCAGAAGACCTATCAAATTTACTCCCACCTTTTTGAAATGGAGAAACCTGTCTTCTCATGTCAACTATAGCTTTTTGCTTATCTGGTTCATATGCTGCTGTGTTCCAGTAACTGGTGATTTACTGCATTTTGCTTGGTGTGCTGTGGAAATTCTCCTGTCATCTGGTTATTTCCTCCCTGCTCATTATTTCTCTCATCATTTGTTGTCTGGTAATTCTGTGTGAGCATGCTGTGTGATAGAGTTTTGGTTTCCCCTGTCTGCCCATATCTGTGGGCTCAACTACTCCTTTCCCAGCCCTCCCCTGGGGTGAGGGAGAGGGGGTATAAGATCAGTGCTGGCCAGAAGTGTGACGCCCTGGCAAAACCAGGTTGTCACAGAGACTGCACAAATCCTCCAGGTGCAGGACTCCATCCTCCTTGGCATACCAACACAAACCCACACCCAGGTACATAACACCAGCCAGCAAAGCCTAGTCACCCCCCAGTGCAATAGGGACATACCAGTGGGCGGGACAAGGCGGATGGGAGTGTGGCGCCCTAGACAAGCCAGGTCATCACAGAACAAAACCAACACACCCCACACTCCCGGTCAGGCACACCTAAGTCAGACAAAAACCCTTGTTGCCTTCCTCCAGGGGCTGATGTCCACACCAGGGGGTGGGCCAGGCAGTTGGCCCCACCCACCAAGGAGTTCACAGTCCTGGAGGCGGGAAAAGGAAGCAGTTGTGAGGAGTAAGTAGCAGTTGAGCAGACAGAAAGTGGTCCGGGTGTGTGGCCCGGACGGAACAGCAAGGTTGGCAGACAGTGGTGACCGTCTGCAGGAGAGGCCTATTGGAGCTAGCCGTAAGGACCGTGGACGGGCGGTGGCCCGGCGGTACCGGACCGGTACGCAAAGAGAAGCCAGCACCATCCGGCAGGGGCTTACGGACCCCGGCAAGGCTAAGAGTCGCCGTGAATTTGCCAAATCTGTTAGCGAAGGGAACCTCCTGGGTTTCCCAGCAGCCAAGTCCTGATAGAAGGCAACAGTCCAACCGAGAGAGGGAAACACAGTCACCGCCAAGGCTAAAGTTCCCAGGGCCAGAGCCTGCGGGCAAAAGGGGCTCCTTCAGCACCCATCCAAGCTGGGGAGAGGGTTACCGGTGGGAACCCATCGGAACCGTACACACTACACAGGTGCAGGGAAAGGCAGTCACCATCAACCTGCCGGGAGGAGAAACACCGCAGCCGTCTGTGGGACCCGTCCATCCAGCCGTTTGTTTTACTGGAGACTCTGTATACATCACTGGCTGAGTGAGTACCACAGTGCCGTGCGGCACAGCGCTGCCCCCGTGACCCTGCACCTGGCCAGGCCCCGTAACCCGCCTGCCATCCATCCCTACCCCCTCACTGGGCCCCGGGACAACCAATCCCCCTACCCACGGAGGGGAGGACTAACATCCAAGCTGCTCCCTGTCATCGCTCCCGGGATCCCCAGCCAGCGCAGCGGTGGTGTCACCAATCTCACCACAACCGTGGGTGGCGTCACGGACAATATCTAATCCCCACCCTTTTCACTCACGGGTGAGGAATGCCGCTCGAGTCCCCGGGATTCGGCCCACCACTCGAGCCACCACCAAGCAGCAGCCGCAGCAGCAGCGGCCGGACCCGAGCAGTGGGAGAGCGTAGCATCCCCTCCTCCGCCCGCGACAACTTGGTGCCACGAACAGGATCTTACCGCTCTGCCATCTGGTAGAGGTGCGCCTTGTGACCGCCGGAGGTGTCCGGCCGAAAAATTTGAAAAGCCGCCATCTTGGGCGCGAAAAATTCCCGCTCGAGCGTCTCCTCGAGCAGTGGAGGCGCGAAGGCCAAAACCCCGCCCCTGTAGAGGAGGAGCTGGAAAGAGACTAAGGGGGACGGAAACAAGATGTCTGCGCCCGACGAAGCCGCTGGAGGAGCGGCGGTTGCAGCCGCGGGGGTGTCCGTAGATGGGAATGGGCCCGCCCAGGTCCCGGCCGCGCTGGCGGGGGGCGCCGCGGCCCCAGCTCTCGCTCAGGTGATGCCGTTCTCCTTGCCCTATGTGCCCGGAGCTGCCTGGCTGCCGCAGTACGATGGGAAACCTGATGCCTTGCAGGATTTCCGGAAGAAGCTTAGTCCGCTACTGGAACTGTACCCCCTGACTGATAAGCAACGTGCAGCGCTAGTGCTAGGGCAGCTAACCGGCGCGGCTGAGCAGGAGGCGGAGACCTGGGCCGAGGGGGACCGGTCCTCTGTAGCCACCATCTTTGAGAAGCTGCAGACTGCCTTTGAGACCCGTACCGAAGCAGAGTTGCGGATGCAGTTCTATCAATGCCGGCAACGGCCCACAGATAGCATTCGGGACTATGCCTTGCGCCTGCAAACCGCACTCCGCACATTGAAGCGGGTGGACACCATCAACAGTGCGGACAGCAACAAAATGTTAAGTGAGCAGTTTGTGAAGGGGATGAGGTCCTCAGAGGACCGCAAACAACTTCGGCTGTGGTCCCTAGAACACCCTGATGTGGACTTTGCCGTGTTAAAGGAACGGGCCATCAAAGCTCTGCAACCCCCCGCATCGGAATCCCCTGAGCTAGCCCCATGGCCGGTTGAGACTGCTCCCGTCGTGGTGGCCCCTACCCCACCAGCACCTCCAGCACCTGCAGCCCCAAGCGGAACGATGGAAGAACTCGCTGCTCAGGTTCGCTGCATGGATGGGGACCTTGCTAAGATTCTCGCCGCACTCCAGCCTCCGACCAGATCCCAGGCCCCGGTGAAGATGCAGCTCGCCGACAGCCCTGAGGACGTCCCCTGGATGCAGCAGAGAAGGACCAATGACTCACGGTATGGACCCCCAATCTGTTACAGGTGCAGCAAACCCGGCCACTACTCCCGACGGTGTCCGTTAAACGAGCAACCCCTGGGGCCACGGGCCAATCCTCAGGAGTAGAACCCCATGGCCCCCCAGACTGGCGGGACTGGTACATCGGAGCCCGGCCCATCATCCCCGTGGCCGTGGACAGCATACCGGTGATGGCTCTCCTGGACACTGGATCACAGGTAACCACTATACCATACACACTGTATCAACGGTATTGGGGAAAAGACGAACTGGCTCCCCCAGACGCCAGTATGACACTGATTGCTGCTGATGGACTCCCATTGACCCAAGTGGGGTACAAACAAGTGGCCATGACTGTGGGACGAGCTGAACTGCAACACTAGGGTATGATTGTGATAATGAATGAACCCAGTGATCATAACCCGAAGGTAGTGCTAGGGACTAACGTGATGGAGCACTGTATGAGTGACGTGCTGACCCTACTGCAGCAGCTGGCCGCCACGGCGGCAGGGAGCCGACAGAGAGCGGTGCAGCGTGAGATCCGAGCCCTGATGTACCGCCAACATGTGAACTCGACAGGAGGAGAGATTGGTGGGGTGAGAGTGATGGATGTTGCCCCTTTGATTGTACCTCCTAGGAGCGAGATGATGATTTGGTGTAGGGCAGCGGTAGGGCCCCAGGGGCGTGACTACCCCGCCATGATAGAGCCCATGCCCTCTGAACACTGGCCCACAGTAATGGCCACCCGGGGGTGGTAGACGTAAAGAAGGGGAGAGTGCCCGTGAGGGTGCTGAACTGCGTGGAGGAAGAAGTCAGGCTTCCCTGGTACGCTACCCTTGCCAAGCTGCTCACTCTGGATCCCCACACCATCCACGAGGCCGTTCCCCCAACCTCACCACCTACTGCCAGCACTCACCCATCCCAAGGGGAGTTAGACGAGTGGTGCCAACAGCTACACGTAGGCACTGACGATACCCCTACACATCACAAGGAAGGGGTATACCAGGTGGTATGGGAGTATGAGCGAGATTTTAGCAAACATCCCCTAGACTTTGGGCAGATCAAAGGGGTCCAACACCATATCCCCACCGGTGAGCACCCCCCTATCAAAGAGAGGTACAGGCCTATTCCCCCTGCACACTACCAATGTGCCAAGGACATGTTGAGGAACATGAAGGAGGCAGGGGTTATTAGGGACAGCTGTAGTCCCTGGGCTGCCCCGTTGGTACTGGTTAAAAAGAAGGATGGCACCATGCGGATGTGTGTGGATTACCGAAAAATTAACCAGATAACGCATAGGGACGCCTACCCTCTGCCCCGCATTGAGGAATCCCTGGCTGCGCTGAGAACCGCTAACTACTTTTCCACCCTTGATCTCACCAGTGGGTACTGGCAGGTGGCTGTGGCGCCAGAAGACCGAGAGAAGACTGCATTTGCCACCCCTATGGGACTCTGCGAGTTTAATAGCATGCCGTTCGGGCTGTGCAATGCCCCTGGAACCTTCCAACGGCTGATGGAATGCTGTCTGGGGCATCTAAATTTCGAGACCGTCTTGCTGTACCTGGATGATCTGATTGTGTACTCCCAGACGTATGAGGCCCACCTGGAGCACCTAGCCGAGGTGTTCGCGTCCCTTGCTAAATATAGGATGAAGTTAAAGCCCTCAAAGTGTCATCTGCTGAAACCCAGAGTGCAGTACCTAGGGCATGTGGTTGGTGCAGAAGGTGTCGCCCCTGACCCCGAGAAAATCACCGCCATCCAGGACTGCCCGAGGCCGACTACGGTGAGGGAGGTGAGGCAGTTCTTGGGCCTGGTGGGGTATTACCGCCGCTTCATCAAGGGGTACACGAAGATGGCTGCCCCCATGCAACATCTCCTCGTGGGACAGACCAAAGGTGGTAGACCCCTAGGAGCCCCACTGGTGTGGGAAGAAAGGCATGAGGAATCCTTCTGCCAGCTGAGAGCGGCCCTGACCGGGGAAGAAATCCTAGCGTACCCGGATTACAGCCAACCCTTCATCCTCTACACCGATGCCAGCAATGTAGGCTTGGGGGCAGTCCTATCCCAGGTCCAAGACGGAAAGGAAAAAGTGATTGCTTATGCTAGCCGAAAGCTCTGACCGACTGAGAGGAACCCTGAGAACTACAGCCCTTTCAAGATCGAGCTCCTGGCACTGGTGTGGGCTATCACCGAGCGGTTCCGCCATTACCTGGCAGCAGCTAAGTTCACCGCTTTCACGGATAATAACCCGCTGACCCACCTGGACACAGCCAAGCTGGGCGCGTTGGAACAGCGGTGGGTGGCCAGGCTAGCCAACTACGATTTCACCATCAAGTACAGGGCCGGCCGTACCAACGTTAATGCCGATGCACTCTCTCGGATGCCCCACCGGTCGGAAGAAGGGCCCGAGGATGACGACCTCGAAGAGATTGAGTTGCCCGCATTTCATCGGCCGCCAACTGAGAAGGTGCATGTCCATCAACAACGGGTAAACCTGGACCCGCTGCCCAGCCAGGAGTGGCAAGAAGCTCAGGACCAGGCACCCGCTGTCCGCCTAGTCAAGATCCTGGTGGAACAAGGCGCTGCTGGGATAGACCCTGCCACCCCAGCCGAAGCCCAACGCATGTGGCGAGAACGGACCCGGCTGTATATACACCAGGGGAAGTTGTACCGTGAGCTGATTAACCCAAAGACCCATGAGAAGGTTCGCCAGTTGGTGATTCCCCAAGCTAATGTGCCCACCGTCCTGCAAGCATACCATGATGGTGCTGGACACTTCGGAATGAAGAAACTAGAGATGCTGTTGAGGGAGCAGTTCTATTGGAGTGGAATTCGGGAATCTGTCGAGGCCAGGTGCCGAGAATGTGGCCCTTGCACGCTGGGAAGGAAGGACGAGGCCAGCCAGAAGGCGCCCCTACACCCGATTGTTACACATCAACCGCTGGAGCTGGTTGCCCTGGACCATGTAAAGCTCACCCCCAGCCGAAGTGGGTACACCTACGCTCTAACCATTGTGGACCACTATTCGAGGTTCATGGTGGTTGTCCCAGTCAAGGACTTAACCAGCCGTACCGCCGCTAGAGCGTTCCAGGCTTATTTCTGCCGACCACATAGATACCCTGAGAAGGTGCTTTCTGACCAAGGCCCGGCCTTTGAAGCGGAGGTATTCCAAGAATTTTGTCAGTTGTACGGCTGCAAGAAAATGCCTTACCATGCCCAAACCAACGGCATGTGTGAAAAGATGAACCACCTGGTCCTGGGCCTCCTTAAGACGTTGCCGCTAGAAGAGCGGAACCTGTGGCCGGAAAAGCTAAATAACCTGGTTGATATGTACAACAATATCCCTTCCAGCTCAACGAAATGCACCCCAGCATACCTGATGAGGGCTCGCCCCGGCCGGCTACCGGTGGATCTGGACATGGGGTTGGAAGCCCCGGAAGCACTCACTTCGACAGCTGAATGGGAAACTCAGCGGAGGGTGCAGTACCGACAAATCCAGGAGTACGTTGAAAAGAACTTGAGTCGGAGTCGGGAACAGCAGGAGCATCGCTTCAATCAGAAGGCGTCTGCTGGTCCTTTCCAGCCTGGAGATGTAGTGCTGAAGCGAAAAAGGAGGACCCACAAGCTGGATGATCAGTGGGAGCAAACCCCATATGTCATACAGCCCACAGTATGGGAGGATGGGAAGGCTTACCAGATCAGTCGTGACCAGGGGGGAACTCTGGCAACAGTTTCCCGGGACCATCTAAAGAGGTGCCCACCAGGATTGAGGGTGGCAGCTAAAGCTCCGGTTCCCAGACCGGCGGAGACGGCAAAAGAGGTAATCCACACCATGATGGGTGATTTTCCAGCAGACTGGCCTACACAGAACGGCGCGGTGATTCTTCCAGTGATACTGTTCCCACAACCCGTGGATGAGGAAGTGATGGAAGTAGTCAACCATGAGCCAGCGCCCAGGAATGAACCTGTACCCATGTCCCCTACGCCTCCGCCTGCCCCACACGATAGCAGGGAGGATGAACTGATGGTTCCCTCTGCCACACTGCCTGTCACCACTGACACCGGGCCCCGGAGGTCCACTCGTCCCAACCTAGGTAGACCCCCACTTAGGTACAGGGAAACTACTCTTTAGGGGGGAAATTTGTGTGTGTTGGAAGTACTGTTTGAAAGTGTTAACCGATGATAAGAAGAATGATTACCGAGATGTTACCTGATTTGCAACCTGATTAGAACCGGTCGTTGCCGGCAGCTGTTGTCCCCGTGGGGACTGTTTACAAATTATGCGTAGGAACTACTACGGACAAGCCCGAGAACTGGCAGGGCAACCACGAACTTGTGGTATGTAAATAAAAAGGTTTTTATGGCTTTACCGTAACTGCCTCTGGAGAGGCTGATTTGGAGGATGGGCCTGGAGGGAAGTGATGGCCCAGGCCCGCCACTACCGCAACCGGTGGCAATCCTCTTGGGGTTTCAGGGGTTCCCCATGGTCGTGGGTCCCCTGAAAAGGACAGAACCCGCTCGGGTAACTTGTGCTGGACTGGGGTCAAGGGGTGCTGCCCATTTGCTTAGGGGCAGCATCAGGGCCAGGTTGCTTGGGTGGGAGAGAGCGGAAGTCGAAACCGTTTAGTAACGTTTAAGAATATACCTCCCGATGTGGGAAGAAGTTAATACATTTGTAACCTGTTTTACCGTTTATCTTTCCAGTTTGTGAAAATAAAACCGGTGATGGACGGGCAGCCCGCGGACGGTCTGCATTTTACTAAGGGGGAATGTGGCGCCCTGGACAAGCCAGGTCATCACAGAACAACACCAACACACCCCACACTCCCGGTCAGGCACACCTAAGTCAGACAAAAACCCTTGTTGCCTTCCTCCAGGGGCTGATGTCCACACCAGGGGGTGGGCCAGGCGGTTGGCCCCGCCCACCGAGGAGTTCACAGTCCTAGAGGCGGGAAAAGGAAGCAGTTGTGAGGAGTAAGTAGCAGTTGAGCAGACAGAAAGTGGTCCGGGTGTGTGGCCCGGACGGAACAGCAAGGTTGGCAGACGGTGGTGACCGTCTTCGGAGAGGCCTATTGGAGCTAGCCGTAAGGACCGTGGACGGGCGGTGGCCCGGCGGTACCGGACCGGTACGCAAAGAGAAGCCAGCACCATCCGGCAGGGGTTTACGGACCCCAGCAAGGCTAGGAGTCGCCGTGAATTTGCCAAATCCGTTAGCGAAGGGAACCTCCTGGGTTTCCCAGCAGCCAAGTCCCGACAGAAGGCAACAGTCCAACCGAGAGAGGGAAACACAGTCACCGCCAAGGCTAAAGTTCCCAGGGCCAGAGCCTGCGGGCAAATGGGGCTCCTTCAGCACCCATCCAAGCTGGGGAGAGGATTACCGGTGGGAACCCATCGGAACCGTACACACTACACAGGTGCAGGGAAAGGCAGTCACCATCAACCTGCCGGGAGGAGAAACACCGCAGCCGTCTGTGGGACCCGTCCATCCAGCCGTTTGTTTTACCGGAGACTCTGTGTACATCATTGGCTGAGTGAGTACCACCGTGCCGTGCGGCACAGCTCTGCCCCCGCGACCCTGCACCTTGCCAGGCCCCGTAACCCGCCTGCCATCCATCCCTACCCCCTCACCGGGCCCCGGGACAACCAATACCCCTACCCATGGAGGGGAGGACTAACATCCAAGCTGCTCCCTGTCATCGCTCCCGGGATCCCCGTCTAGAGCAGCGGTGGTGTCACCAATCTCACCACAACCGTGGGTGGCGTCACGGACAATATCTAATCCCCACCCTTTTCACTCACGGGCGAGGAACGCCACTCGAGTCCCCGGGATTCGGCCCACCGCTCGAGCCACCACCGAGCAGCAGCCGCAGCAGCAGCGGCCGGACCCGAGCAGTGGGAGAGCGCAGCGTCCCCTCCTCCGCCCGCGACAGGAGCGCCCACCTAGGGGTCCTGAGTTGTTGTGGGAGGGAACAAAACAGTTGAGTGTGGACAGTGGAAGTGAGAGGAGTGAAGTGGTAGTCGGGGGTTGTAGCTCCCGGACTACCGGACTACCTGAGCTGACTAGGTGGCAGACGGCAGAGCAGGGCCACAGGCGACGAAGATCCGGTTGCGGGAGACCTTAAGTGGACTGGGGCAGGGTTGTAGCCCGCTGGTGCCGACAGCAGGAATCTGGTTCGGAGGCCATGCGCAGACGGGGTACTTGAACCCTAGGGCGAGGAAGGTTGCAAACCCCTCTAAAATTAGCCAGCCGGGGACAAGGTTCCAGACTTTGTCCCATTGACTGCCCAGATAGAACGAAACGGAAGCCCAACGAGGGGGATAGGGCATCCGCCAGAGCCCATAGAGATCCCACGGGTCAGCTTTCGCGGGCCACAGCTCCCACAGTACATAACACAGGGAGCGGACTTCTTCCGTTTTAGGCGGAATAAGTCACCACACAAGAAACTACAAGTGCAGGAGGAAGTGCCCCTACCCTGTCAGCCCGTGTGCGGAACCGAGCACACCCCTACAGAGGCTACCGGCATCCGGCCTTGGTTTACAATACGGACTTTGTGTGCTTTATTACCACAGTAGGTACATCGGTACCATCTGGTCCCTTCCTAAAGACTGCTCCCTGCAACCCCTCACCATCCTCTGGGCCCCTACCCATGGAGGGGATTCAACCTTGCTGCCCTGCTCCATCAGCCCCGGGCACCCCCATACCAAAGTGGCGGCGGTGTAAACAACCATCACCGCAACCCACGGGTGGCGTCACTAACAAACTCTTCCCTGTAAATAACCCCTTTTATATAGTTGTGAGGACGGACGGCTGCACGAGCCCAGGTCCGGCTGCCACTCGAGCCACAGCAATGATCACGGATCCGAGCGTTCTGAGCAGCTTCTTCTTTACCAGGACCAACGGAGCTGCCCAGGGACTACAACTATCACGGATGACCCCTGCCTCCTTCATGTTCCTCAACATATCTTTGGCGCACTGGTAATGTGCAGGTGAGATTGACCTGTACCTCTCCTTGATAGGTGGGTGTGTGCCAGTGGGAATATGATGCTGAACCCCCTTAATCCTCCCAAAATCTAATGGGTGTTTGCTAAATACCTGCTCATACTCTTGCACTACCCTGTACACCCCTTCCTTGTGGTGTATGGGTGTGGATTCAGTGCCTACGTGTAACTCCTGGCACCACCCTTCTAGCTGTCTGGACGGGGTATCACTGCCTGGCTGGGGTGCGGTCATAGTAGAGGTTGCTGAGTGGATGGCAGCTGCATCTAGAGTGAATAACTTAGCAATGGTGGCATAGCGGGGTAGCCTGACCTCTTCCTCTCCTCAGTTCATGACTCTCACGGGCACCCGTCCTTTCTTGACATCAATCACCCCTCTGGCTGCCATCACTGTGGGCCAATGCTCGGAAGGCAGAGATTCCACTACTGCCGGGTAATCCTGTCCACGGGGTCCCACTGCCACTCTACACCAGATCATCATCTCGCTCCGCGGAGGCACCACCAGAGACGCCACATCCATCACTCGCACACCACCAATCTCTCCACCTGACATGTTCACTTGCTGCCGCTGCAGTAGGGCCCGGATTTCACGTTGGAAAGCCCTCTGTGCCCCCCTCCTGCTGTGATGGACAGTTGTTGCAATAGGTGCAGCACTTCTTCCATGCAGTTCTCGATCACGTTGGTCCCTAGGACCATTTTTGGGGTATGGTTGTCGCGGGCGGAGGAGGGGACGTCGCGCTCTCCCCACTGCTCGGGTCCGGCTGCCGCGGCTGCTGCGGCCTGCTGCTGCTCGGTGGCTCGAGCGATGGGCCGGATCCCGGGGACTCTAGCGGCGCTCCTCGCCCGTGAGTGAAAAGGGGGTTTTGGGTGTGGGGATTGGTTATTGTCCGTGACGCCACCCACGGTTGTGGTGATTTGTTGACACCACCGCTGCTCTGTATGGAGATCCCGGGAGTGATGGTATGGAGCAGCCAGTTGTTGTGTTGCCCCTCCGTGGGTAGGGGTTGGTGATCCCGAGGCCCAGTGATGAGGTGGAAGATGCAGGGCTTGGTGGGCACAGGGACGCGGGGGCAGCGCTGTGCCTTGCGGCACTGTGGTACTCACTCAGCCTGAGACGATGACACATTTCTCGGTAAAACACACGGCTGGAAAGACGGTTCCCACGGACGGCTGCACTTGCTTTCCCCAGTAGGTGACGGTCCCTTTTCCTGCACCTAAGATGATGATGGTTGCGATGGGTTCCCACCGGTAACCCGCTCCCCGGCTTGGATATGGGCCGGAGGAGCCCTACTTTGCCCGCAGGCGCTGGCCCTGAGAAACTGGTGCCCTGGCGGTGGCGGTGTCTCTCTGTAACGGTTGGACTGTTGCCTTCAATCGGGACTTGGTTGTTGGGAGACAGTCGTCCCTTTCACTGACGGATTTGGCAAATTATGGCGACTCCTAGCCTTGCCGGGATCCGAAAGGCCCCTGCCCTGGTGCTGACTGTTCTTCGTATACTGCTCCAGACCGCCGGGTCACCACCCGTCCGCGGTCCTTCCAGCAACCTCCGAGCAGTCCCCCTGCAGACTATCACTGCCGTCTGCTGACCTTGCTGTCCCAGTCCGGGGTACACACCCGGACCAGCTTCAGGCTTTTCTTAACTGTCACTTTTTACTCCTCTCTCAAGCTCCTCTACCACTTCCTTCTACTTCACTCCTCTAAACTCATCTCTCGAGCTCTTCCCTGAGCTCACTGCCTGCTTTTCCCGCCTCCAGAGCTGTGAACTCCTCGGTGGGTGGAGCCAACCACCTGGCCCACCCCCTGGTGTGGACACCAGCTCCTGGAGGAAGGCAACAAGGATTTCTGGTTAGCTTTGATGTTCCTAACTGGGGTGTAGGGTGTGGTGGTGTTATGACCTGTGATCCCTGGCTTGCCCAGGGCGTCACATTCCCCCTTAGCAAAATGCAGACCGTCCGCGGGCTGCCCGTCCAACACCGGTTTTATTTTCTGAAAATGTATAAAAAGGTAAACGGTAACATATTTACATTTTATAACTTCATCCCAAATCGGGAGGTACATTTCTTAAACGTTGCAAAACGGTTCACGGTTACGGTTTCCGCTCTCTCCCACCCAAGCAACCTGGCCCTGATGCTGCCCCTACAACCCAGGCAGCACCCCTTGACCCAAGTCCAGCACAAGTTACCCGAGCGGGATCTGTCCTTCCCCTCAAGAGGGTAGCCACCGGTCCTTGTGGTGGCTGGGCCCCAGCCGGCTCTACTGCGGGCCCTCCCTCCAACGTGTCTCTCCGGAGGCGGCAATATGGAAACGGTAACAGTAAACAACTTATTTACATTCCACTAGCGTCTGTGGTTGCCCTGCAAGTTCACGGGCTTGTCCATGGAAAGTCCTCCGTGCAACTTTTTAAACGGTCCCCACGGGGACAACGGTGCCGGCAACGGCCGGTTCCGTTGTATCACGGTAGGACAATCAGGTGACTATCACGGTAATCATTACTTTCATCATTTTTAAAACTTTTCAAACAAAACTCACACAGACTTGTGGTCCCAACGGGGACTGCTGCAGCGGGCATCCGCTGCCCTTACTCCGGGTAGTCGGCTTCATCTGAGGGAGGGGGTGCAGAACCCACTCGGCTCTCCTGGCTGCCCCTCAGTTTCGTGTCCAGGGCAAACCATCCCCTCTCCCCACAGTGCCGGGTGTACTGCACGATGTCGCCCGGCATCAAATTACGGCCGGGATGCTCCTCAGGCAGGTGGGCATTCACATCCCGCCGGGCTATAAACACTTCGGCCTCCAGGCCCGGTTCATATATAAACCCATAGCCCCGGCGGACATCAAACCGCCTCACCTGCCCTTCGTACAGCGGGCCCCGGACACGGAATGTGGCCTGGCGGAGATTCTCCTTCTCTCTAATCGCTTGGGCCACCAGCTCGGCCTTCTTCCTCTCTCTTTCACCGATCTCCAGGCCCAGCAGTACCGGCTCCCTATCCCAATATGGCGCTGCTGCGAGCTCCGGCGCACGGGTCGGGCCCCGCGGGACATTCTGGACGCTGCCCACTGTCAGGTATCTGGGCGGCGGGTCCCGCGGTGTCTTGGCCTTGGGCGCTGCCTTACAGCAACAACCCAGCGCTACCTCAGCCGAGGTGTGGGGGATGGGCACAGGGGCTTTCCGCTGCTGGGCCTTCGGCTCGGAACGGGCCATCAGCTCCGGCTCGGTGGACTTCTCGGGGGATGCCTCCGGTATGGACTTCGGGGCCTTCCATGGCAGCACCTCCGACTTGCTACGGGCTCCGGCTACAGGTCGGCCCGCCGGGGCGGGCATGCTGGGTATCGCTACCGGTTGCTGTGGCAGCGGACCTAGTGGCGGGGTCACGGCTTCCGGGACGGGTGGCGAGGGAGGCAGCGGGGGGAGAGGGCTTGGACCGGGTCCCGCAGCCGCGATGACCGGCCCTTCAAGGGCATCGGGGCGTGGGTCACTCACCAGCTCCTCCATCATGGCCTCCATGCCATACACCCGTGCAACCGCAGCTGCGTCCTCCACCTCCGCGGTCCACTGTTCCATCAGCCTGCAGATCTGGCTCCGGTAGCGCCGGCAGATCCCTGCCGTTCGGGCCCTCAGCCATGCCGCTGTCCCGGGCACCAGCTCGGTCGCCTCCGCATAACTCGGCGGGGCAGACATTCCCGGCGAAGGTCGGGGGGGTCGTGGGGCCTCAGTGTTTCTATTTGCCCCGCCACACTCACATGCAGCCAGCCGCCATCGCGTCCCCCTTAGCTTCTTTCTGGCCCCTCCTCTATCGGGGCGGGGTTTTGGCCTTCGCGCCTCTGCTACTCGAGAAGACGCTCGAGTGGGGACTTTTCGCGCCAAAGATGGCGGCTTCTGAAATTTTTCGGCCGGATACCTCCGGCGGTAACAAGGCGCACCTCTACCAGACGGCAGAGCGGTAAGATCCTGTTCGTGACGCCAAGTTGTCGCGGGCGGAGGAGGGGACGCCGCGCTCTCCCCACTGCTCGGGTCCGGCTGCCGCGGCTGCTGCAGCCTGCTGCTGCTCGGTGGCTCGAGCGATGGGCCGGATCCCGGGGACTCTAGCGGCGCTCCTCGCCTGTGAGTGAAAAGGGGGTTTTGGGTGTGGGGATTGGTTATTGTCCGTGACGCCACCCACGGATGTGGTGATTTGTTGACACCAGACACCATCGCTGTTCTGTATGGGGATCCCGGGAGTGATGGTATGGAGCAGCCAGTTGTTGTGTTGCCCCTCCGTGGGTAGGGGTTGGTGATCCCGGGGCCCAGTGATGAGGTGGGAGATGCAGGGCTTGGTTGGCGCAGGGACGCGGGGGCAGCGCTGTGCCTTGCGGCACTGTGGTACTCACTCAGCCTGAGACGATGACACAGTTCTCGGTAAAACACACGGCTGGAAAGACGGTTTCCACGGACGGCTGCACTTGCTTTCCCCAGTAGGTGACGGTGACGGTCCCCTTCACTGACGGATTTGGCAAATTATGGCGACTCCTAGCCTTGCCGGGATCCGAAAGGCCCCTGCCCTGGTGCTGACTGTTCTTCGTATACTGCTCCAGACCGCCGGGTCACCACCCGTCCGCGGTCCTTCCAGCAACCTCCGAGCAGTCCCCCTGCAGACTATCACCGCCGTCTGCTGACCTTGCTGTCTCAGTCCGGGGTACACACCCGGACCAGCTTCAGGCTTTTCTTAACTGTCACTTTTTACTCCTCTCTCAAGCTCCTCTACCACTTCCTTCTACTTCACTCCTCTAAACTCATCTCTCGAGCTCTTCCCTGAGCTCACTGCCTGGTTTTCCCGCCTCCAGAGCTGTGAACTCATCGGTGGGCGGAGCCAACTGCCTGGCCCACCCCCTGGTGTGGACACCAGCTCCTGGAGGAAGGCAACAAGGATTTCTGGTTAGCTTTGATGTTCCTAACTGGGGTGTAGGGTGTGGTGGTGTTATGACCTGTGACCCCTGGCTTGCCCAGGGCGTCACATGGTCACTAGGGTCATTTTGCACCACGATTAGCCCTTGGTGTTTCAGCTCTACCCACCCCACCTTCAAGGTTACCTCCTTAAACCCCACCTGGGTCATAGGGAGTCTGTTAGCTGCAATGATGGTCAAACTGGGGTCCGGGGGAGGCTGAGCTCGCTATCAGACCAGTATTGCTTGTACAGTATATAAGGCATAGTTGTTACCTGCGAACTGGTGTCGAGAAGGGCGTAGGTCGGGATACCATCCACAGCAAGGGAGATGATGGGGCGACCTCCAACGTATCGATCACGCCAGTCAGCTGGGCCTTGAGGGTCTATTCCAGAGGATTGGCCCTTGGCCTCAGGGGTTGCTCGTTTAAAGGGCACCGGCGAGAGTAGTGACCCGCCTTGTTACACTTGTAGCAAACGGGTGGTCCATACCGGCTGTCGTTGTTCCTCCTCCGCTGCATCCACGGGACATCCTCTGGGCTGTCGGCGAGCTGTATCTTCTCCGCTGGCTTGGCTTTTGGTGGTAACTGTAAGGCGGCGAGGATCCTGGCGACGTCATCACTCAGGCGTTGAACTTGCGACGACAGGTACTTCGGGGTCCCAGCTGCTGCTGCAGGGGCTGGCAGGGCCAACAAGGGGGGCGCCACCGAGACGGGAGCGGTATCAGCCGGCCAGGGTGGCGGGTCAGCGGTATCGGCATCGACCGTCTGCAGCGCTTTAATGGCTCTTTCTTTCAGAACCGCAAAGGTCAAGTCCACATGTTCCAGAGACCACAAACGTAGTTGTTTACGATCTTCGGCGGACCCCAGTCCTTGCAGGAACTGTTCCACCAGCATTTTGTTGCTCTCAGCCTCATTAATAGTGTCCACCTGCTTCAGTGTGTGTAGGGCCGTCTGCAGCCTCAGGGTGTAGTCTCGGATGCTGTCCTGCGGGCGCTGTCGGCAATTATAAAACTGCATCCGCAGCTCCGCTTCAGTATGGGTCTCAGAAGCGACTTGCAGTTTGCTCAGCGGCGCTGGTCAGCTGCCCGAGTACCACAGATGCACGCTGCTTGCCAGTCATGGCATACAAATTAAGGATAGTACAAATTTACTTCCTGAACATCTGCAGGACATCGGGCTTCCCATCATACTGGGGTAGCCAGGCAGCACCAGGCACATATGGCAAGGAGATCGGCATTACATGGGTGACCGCCGGGGTCACAGCTCCTCCCACTCCTGCGACTGGAGCGAGAGCCACCACATTTCCGTCATCTGCCCCATCCGCGGGCTCCGCCGCTCCAGCGGCCGGCGTCACTCCGACATCGGGGTTAGGCGCAGACGTCTTCCCGCTTCTCCCCCTTGGTCTTTTTCTGGCACTCCTCTTTCAGCCCTGTAAGTTTTATTTTGCGACTCCCGGCATCGCTTTTCGGCCGCGTTCCCAGGGAGCGGGGCTTCGGCTTTTGCGCCCTTTTCGCGGGGAGAAAGACGTTGGGCTGTAGTTTTTCGCGCTAAAATGGCGACCAAAATGGCGACCAAAATGGCGACTTCTGAAAATTTGGCAACGGATCACCGCTGACTGTCCAACACAAGGCGCACTTCCACAAGGTAAGTGGATGGGTAAGTATCCTGTTCACAGCGCCAAGTTTCGGGGTGTGCCGCCCCCGTGCCAGCAGCCGGTCGCTGCTCGGGCCCGGACCTTCAGGGGTGGTGGCTCGAGGGTCTCCAAACCTGGGGGTCTCGCGGACACGCCGAATAAAATGGGGGACGTAGATGTACGGGGTAGGCCGTAATAAGTTCGTGACGCCACCTACGGTGTGTGGTAAGGTGGGGCACCACCGCTGCTGTTACGGGGCACCCGGGGGAGATGTTGTGCAGCAAGATGTTAACCCCTCCGTGGGCAGGGATGGTGGCCCCGGGACCCGATGTCTCTGGTGCAGGGGGAATAATGACCGCAGGGGGTGCTAGTGTACTCACTTTTAGTAAAACACACAAGTCTTTGGTAAACCAAGGTGGTGGTGGCTGGTGCCGCGGCCGGTTGCGTTCGGGATCCCCCACCCGGCTGGTGGTCTCTATCCTTTTCCTGCACTGTTTAAGTAGAAAAGACTTCCCAGTTTGAAACGTAGGAGTCCGCTCCTGGCTGGATGTGGCCTAAGGAGACGTGCCCACAGACGCTGGCCCGTGGGATCTATGGGCCCTGGTGGTGACCTCTTATCCCTAATTGGTGGGCTGTTGTCTTCTATGAGGGACTTTGGGTGGGACAGGACCTCTAGTCCTGGCCTCAATTGGTTAATTAACAAGTTCCACTTGTTTCTGGCTCCTGGCTTCAGGGTCCGAGTACCCCCCTTTGTGCTACGGTTTCCGGGTCGGATCCCTGTGTCGGTACCGGCTGGCTACAGCCCTGGCCCGGTCCACCTCGGTTCCACCGAGCCGTCTTCCCGTCTCCTGCTGACGGAGACCACCGTCTGCCTCCTAGCCAAGGCACCATGGCTCCTACCCTGGCACCGCTCAACTTGGACTTGACTGCTTGAGCTACCCCTAGCTCCAGCCCACACTCCTCTCCAAACTGAACTCTAACACTCAACTGATTGTTTTCCCGCCCTCGGGCTGTCTGGACCCCTGGGTGGGCGTGTGCCAACCGCCTGGTCACGCCCACTGGTGTGTATCTTTCCCTGAGTAGGTGACTAGGGTTTACTAGTTGGCTGTGTGTTTCCTAATGAGGGAAGGTGTTATGCAGGGGCCTACTTTTGACTACCTGGTTTTGCCAGGGCGTCACACCAGCTTATAGGAAAGGGGGTACTGTTATCAAAACAGATATTGAGTTGACTTTTCGTTTGTTGGCAGTCCGCCCTGATAGTTTATATTTGTTTGGAAGTTTTTGTGTGACGCCCTGGCACCACCAGGTGGTCACAGAAGAACACTACACCACACACAACACCATCCCACACCAGGTTCCATCAGCCACAAAACCCTAGCCACCCCCCTCAGGGTAGGAAGGACACACCAGTGGGCAGGACCAGGCGGATTGGGAGCGCCCACCTAGGGGTTTTGAGGATCCGGGGGAAGAAACCAAGTAGTTCAACTTGGAGTTGAAGTGGAGAGCAGTCAGTGACAGTGACAGACTGTGGCGGAGAGTTTGAGTCTGTGCCTAGTGCAGGTAGCCAGGGTAGTGGCCATGGTCTACTGGCTAGGTGGCAAGCAGTGGACCGTGTCCAAAGGCGACGGGAGTCCAGTCGCGGGAAATCCAGAGTGGACCGGGACAGGGTTGGAGTCCGCCGGTACTGACAGCGGACATCCGTCCGGAAACCGTGCACAGGCGGGGTACCTGGACCCTAGTTAGAAGACAGTTGCAAGCCCCTTCTCTAATTAACCAGGCCGGGAGCAAGGTTCCAGACGTTGTTCCAAAGTGTTAGCCCGATAGAGCAAAATGGCAGCTCACCGCGGTGGATAGGGTATCCGCAAACACTCACTGAGATCCCAAGGGTCAGTTTTCACGGGCACGTCTCCCAACCAAAACCAAACCGGGAGTGGACTTCCCCGTTCCATACAAGGTCGTCTCCAATAGAAGGAAAATACAAAGTGCCGGAGGAAGGGACATTGGTACACCATCCGGGTGTGGGAACCGTATACACACTGAAGCGGCAGCCGGCCACTGACACCTTGGTTTACCAGCAGACTCGTGTGCATTTATTCAACTGTGAGTATGTGACGCCCTGGGCAAGCCAGGGGTCACAGGTCACAACACACACGCACCCCACATTCCCTGCAGGTACACCAAAGTCAAAACTTAAATCCTTGTTGCCTTCCTCCAGGGGCTGATGTCCACACCAGGGGGTGGGCCAGGCAGTTGGCTCTGCCCACCGAGGAGTTCACAGCCCTGGAGGCGGGAAAACCAGGCAGATGAGAGTGAGAGCTTGAAGGAGAAGGTGTAAACAGTTAGCTCAGGGAAGAGCTTGAGTAAAGAGTGAAGTGGTAGAGGAGCAAGAGAAAAGAGCAAAGTGACAGTGTGAAGCCTGAAGTTGGTCCGGGTGTGTGCCCCGGACTGAGACAGCAAGGTTGACAGACGGCGGTGACCGTCTGCAGGAGAGATTGCTCGGAGGTTACCGAAAGGACCGTGGACGGGTGGTGACCCGGTGGTACCGGAGCGGTATACAAAGAACAGTCAGCACCAGGGCAGGGGCCTTTCGGATCCCGGCAAGACTAGGAGTCGCCATAATTTGCCAAATCCGTCAGTGAAGGGGACCTCTGTCTCCCAACAACCAAGTCCCGTTTGAAGGCAACAGTCCAACCGTGAAGGGGAGACACCGCCACCGCCAAGGCACCAGTATCCCAGGGCCAGCGCCTGCGGGCAAGAGAGGGGCTCCTCCGGCTCATATCCAAGCTGGGGAGCGGGTTACCGGTGGGAATCCATCGCTACCAAAAGACAACACATAGGTGCAGGGAAGAGACTGTCACCGCTAACTGCAGGGAACATCAGCACCGTGGCCGTCCGAGGGACCCGTCCAACCAGCCGTTTGTTTACTGAGAACTGTGTCGTGTTTACTGGCTGAGTGAGTACCTCCGTGCCGTGCGGCACAGCGCTGCCCCTGCACCTCCACAGGCCCCATAACCCGCCTGTCCACCATCCCAACTCCATCACTGGACCCCGGGACCACCAATCCCCTACCCACGGAGGGGCAAATCAACAACTGGCTGCTCCATACCACCACTCCCGGGATCCCCAGCCAGAGCAGCGGTGGTGTCCACACAATCACCACAACCGTGGGTGGCGTCACGGACAATAAACAATCCCCACAACCAAACCCCTTTCACTCACGTCCCCGGGATCCGGCCCATCGCTCGAGCCACCGAGCAGCAGCAGGCCGCAGCGGCAGCCGGACCCGAGCAGTGGGAGAGCGCGGCGTCCCCTCCTCCGCCCGCGACAACTTGGCGTCACGAACAGGATCTTACCGCTCTGCAGTTGGGTAGAGGTGCGCCTTGTGACCGTCGGAGGTGTCCGGCCGGAAAATTTCAGAAGCCGCCATCTTTGGCGCGAAGAGTTCCCGCTCGAGCGTCTTCTCGAGTAGCAGAGGCGCGAAGGCCAAAACCCCGCCCCGATAGAGGAGGGGCCGGAAAGAGGCTAAGGGGGACGGAAACAAGATGTCTGCGCCCGGCTGGAGGAGCGGTGGTCGCAGCCGCAGGGGCACCCGTGGATGGGAACGGGCCTGCCCAGGTCCCGGCCGTGCTGGCGGGAGGTGCCGCGGCCCCCGCTCTCGCTCAAGTGATGCCGTTCTCCTTGCCCTATGCACCCTGAGCTACCTGGCTACCGCAGTATGACGGGAAACCTGATGCTTTACAGGTCTTCCGGTAAAAGCTTAATCCGCTTCTGGAATTGTACCCCCTGACTGATAAGCAACGTGCAGCGGTAGTGCTGGGCCAGCTAACCGGCGCGGCTGAGCAGGAAGCGGAGACTTGGGCCGAGGGGGACCGACTCTCTGTAACCACCATATTTGAGAAGCTACAGACTGCCTTTGAGACCCGTACCGAAGCTGAGCTGAGGATGCAGTTTTACCAGTGCCGGCAATGGCCTGTGGATAGCATTCGGGACTACGCTTTACGCCTGCAAACCGCTCTTCGCACCCTAAAGCGGGTAGACACTATCAATGAGGCGGACAGCAACAAGATGCTAGTAGAGCAATTTGTGCAGGGGATGAGGTCCTCTGAGGATCGCAAACAGCTCCGGCTGTGGGCCCTGGAACACCCTGATGTGGACTTTGCTGTGTTAAAGGAACGGGCCATTAAAGCACTGCAACCCCCAGCTTTGGAAATCTCGGAGCCAGCCCCGTGGCCAATTGAGACAGCCCCCATCGTGGTGGCCCCTGTGCCACCAGCCTCTCCAACGCCTACAGCTCCCAGCAGCACCATGGAAGAACTGGCAGCCCAGGTCCGCCGCATGGACAGAGACCTTGCCAAGATTCTCGCTGCACTCCAACCTTTGACCAGGTCCCAGCCTCCACCCAGGATACAGCTCGCTGACAACCCTGAGGATGTTCCCTGGATGCAGCGGAGAAGTGCTAACAACTCACGGAACAGACCTCCAACTTGCTACAAGTGCAACAAGCCTGGCCATTACTTCCGACAGTGCCCGTTAAACGAGCAACCCCTGGGGCCACGGGCCAATCCTCAGGAGTAGAACCCCGTGGCCCCCCAGACTGGCGAGACCGGTATATCGGTGCCCGGCCCATCATCCCTGTAGCTGTGGACGGCATACCGGTGATGGCTCTCTTGGACACTGGATCACAGGTAACCACCATACCATACACATTATACCAGCGGTATTGGGGGACAGATGAGCTGGCACCCCCAGATACTAGTATAACACTGATTGCTGCTGATGGACTCCCATTGACCCAAGTGGGGTATAAACAAGTGGTTATGACCGTGGGGCGAGCTGAACTGCAACACCAGGGTATGATGGTGATCATGAATGAACCCAGTGATCATAACCCGAAGATAGTGCTAGGAACCAATGTGATGGAGCACTGTATGGGTGATGTGTTGGCCCTACTGCAGCAGCTAGCCGCCACGGCGGCGGGGAGCCGACAGAGGGCTGTGCAGCGTGAGATTCGAGCCTTGATGTACCGCCAGCATGTAAACTCAACAGGAGGAGAGATTGGTGGAGTGAGAGTGATGGATGCTGCTCCGTTGATTGTACCCCCTAGGAGTGAGATGATGATTTGGTGTAGAGCGGCAGTAGGGCCTCAGGGGCGTGACTACCCTGCCATGATAGAGCCCATGCCCTCCGAACACTGGCCCACCGTAATGGCCGCCCGAGGGGTGGTAGATGTAAAGAAGGGGAGAGTGCCCGTGAGGGTGCTGAACTGTGGGGAGGAAGAAGTCAGGCTTCCCCGGTATGCCACCCTGGCCAAGCTGCTCACCCTAGATCCCCACACGATCCACGAGGCAGCTTCCCCAGTCTCCCCACCTCCTACCAGCACTCACCCGCCCCAAGGGGAGTTAAATGAGTGGCACCAACAGCTACACGTGGGCACTGACGATACCCCTACACATCACAAAGAAGGGGTGTACAGGGTGGTGCGGGAGTATAAGCAAGTTTTCAGCAAACATCCATTAGACTTTGGGCAGATTAAAGGGGTCCAACACCACATCCCCACCGGTGAGCACCCCCCTATCAATGAGAGGTACAGGCCTATTCCCCCTGCGCATTACCAATGTGCCAAAGATATGTTGAGGAACATGAAGGAGGCAGGGGTTATTCGGGACAGCTGTAGTCCCTGGGCCGCCCCGTTGGTGCTGGTCAAAAAGAAGGATGGCACCATGCGGATGTGTGTGGACTACCGGAAGATTAACCAGATAACGCATAAGGATGCTTATCCACTGCCCCGTATCGAAGAGTCTTTGGCCGCACTGAGAACTGCAAATTACTTCTCGACCCTTGACCTCACCAGTGGATACTGGCAAGTGGTAGTGGCACCGGAGGACCGGGAGAAAACCGCCTTCACCACCCCAATGGGGCTCTGTGAATTCAACAGTATTCCGTTCGGGCTGTGCAATGCCCCTGGAACCTTCCAACGGCTGATGGAGTGCTGTCTGGGACATCTAAACTTTGAGACCGTCCTGTTGTACTTGGATGATGTGATTGTGTACTCCCAGACGTATGAAGCCCATCTGGAGCACCTGGCCGAGGTGTTCGCGTCCCTTGCTAAATACGGGATGAAGTTGAAGCCCTCCAAGTGTCACCTGCTGAAACTCAGAGTGCAGTACCTGGGACATGTGGTGAGTGCAGAAGGTGTTGCCCCCGACCCTGAGAAGATCGCTGCCATCCAAGGCTGGCCGAGACCAACCACAGTGAGGGAAGTAAGGCAGTTTCTGGGTCTGGTGGGGTACTACCGGCGCTTTATCAAGGGGTACACGAAGATGGCTGCCCCCATGCAAGATCTCCTCGTGGGACAGACCAAAGGTGGTAGACCCATCGGAGCCCCACTGGTGTGGGAAGAAAGGCATGAGGAATCCTTCTGCCAGCTGAAGGTGGCATTGACCGGAGAAGAGGTCCTAGCGTACCCTGACTATGGCTCCCCATTCATCCTATACACAGATGCCAGCAATGTGGGATTGGGGGCAGTCCTGTCCCAGGTCCAGGACGGAAAGGAAAAAGTGATTGCTTATGCTAGCTGAAAACTCCGACCAACTGACAGAAACCCTGAAAACTACAGCTCCTTCAAACTTGAGCTTCTGGCACTGGTATGGGCTATCACCGAGCGGTTCCGCCACTACTTGGCCGCAGCAAAATTTACTGCTTTCACGGATAACAATCCGTTGACTCACCTGGACACGGCCAAGTTGGGCGCACTGGAGCAGCGGTGGGTGGCCAGGCTAGCCAACTATGACTTCACAATCAAGTACAGGGCTGGTCGTGTTAACATTAATGCCGATGCACTCTCTCGGATGCCCCACTTGTCAGAAGAAGGGTGCGAGGATGACGACCTCGAAGAGATTTCACCAGCCACCAACTGAGAAGGTGCATGTCCACCAGCAACGGGTGAACCTGGATCCACTGCCCAGTCAGGAGTGGCAGGAAGCTCAAAACCAGGCGCCGGCTGTCCGCCTCGTCAAGACCCTGGTGGAACAAGGCGCTGTTGGAATAGACCCTGCCGCCTCAGCTGAAGCCCAACGCTTGTCGAAGGAACGGAAACGGTTATATCTACATCAAGGGAAGCTGTACCGTGAGCTGATCAACCCGAAGACTCATGAGAAGACCTGCCAGCTGGTTATTCCCCAAGGTGATGTGGCCACCGTTCTGCGGGCATACCATGATGGTGCCGGGCACTTCGGATGGAAGAAGCTGGAGATGCTGTTGAGAGAGCGGTTCTATTGGAGTGGGATGAGGGAGTCTGTAGAAGCCTGGTGCCGAGAGTGCGGTCCTTGCACGCTGAGGAGGAAGGACGAGGCCAGCCAGAGGGCGCCCCTACACCCGATCATCACACATCAGCCGCTGGAGCTGGTCGCCCTGGACCATGTCAAGCTCACCCCCAGCCGAAGTGGGTACGCCTACGCGTTGACCATAGTAGACCACTATTCAAGGTTCATGGTGGTTGTCCCAGTCAAGGACCTAACTGGTCGTACTGCCGCTAGAGCGTTCCAGGCTTATTTCTGCCGACCACATGGATACCCAGAAAAGGTGCTTACTGACCAAGGCCCGGCTTTTGAAGCAGAGGTGTTCCATGAGTTCTGCCAGTTGTACGGCTGTAAGAAGATCCGGACCACCCCTTACCATGCCCAGACCAACGACATGTGTGAGAAAATGAACCACCTGGTCCTGGGACTCCTCAAGACGTTACCGCTGGAAGAGCGGAACCTGTGGCCGGAGAAGCTACCCGACTTGGTTGATATGTACAACAATATGCCATCCAGCTCAACGAAGTGCACCCCAGCATATCTGATGAGGGCTCACCCCGGCCGACTGCCGGTGGACCTGGAAATGGGACTGGAGGCCCCAGAAGCACTCCCTTCGACAGCTGAATGGGAGACTCGGCGGAGGGTACAATACCGGCAGATTCAGGAATATGTTGAGAAGAACTTGAGTCGGAGTCGGGAGCTGCAGGAGCAGCGCTTCAACCAAAAGGCGTCTGCTGGCCCTTTTCAGCCCGGAGATGTCGTGCTGAAGCGGAAGAGGAGAACCCACAAGCTGGATGATCAATGGGAACAAAACCCGTACGTCATACAGCCCACAGAATGGGAAGATGGGAAGGCCTACCAAATCAGTCGTGACCAAGGGGGCACTTTGGCCACGGTTTCCCGGGACCATCTGAAAAGGTGCCCATCGGCCTTAAAAGCGGTGGCTGAAGTACCGGTTCCCCTACCAGCAGAAAAAGCCAAAGAGGTGATCCACACTGCGATGGGAGACTTCCCAGCGGACTGGCCTACGCAGAACGGTGCGGTGATTCTTCCAGTGATACTGTTCCCACAACCCGTGGATGAAGAAGTGATGGAAGCGGTCAACCGTGAGCCAGTGCCAGTGCCCAGGGATGAACCTGCACCCAGCTCCCCTATGCCTCCGCCTGCCCCACACGATAGCAGGGAGGAGGAACTGATTGTTCCCTCTACCCCACTGCCTAGCCCTACTTACACCGGACCCCGGAGGTCCACCCGTCCCAACCTAGGTAGACCCCCACTTAGGTACAGGGAAACCGTCCTTTAAAAGGGGGAGGGGGGAAAACCAAAGTCAGTTTGTGTTTGCAAGTTTTAAAAATGATGACAAATGATTACCATGAAAGTCACCTGATCTGAAGCTGTGATTTGGAAAACCGGCCGTTGCCGGCACCGTTGTCCCCGTGGGGACCGTTTAAAAAGTTGCATGAGGAACTGCCCATGGACAAGCCCATGAACTTGCAGGGCAACCACAAACGTTAGTGGCTTGTAAATAAGTTGAGTTACCGGTACCGTTTCCGCAATTGCCGCCTCCGGAGAGGCAGGTTGGAGGGAGGGCCCGCAGTAGAGCCGGCTGGGGCCCAGCCACCACAGGAACCGGTGGCTACCCTCTGGAGGGGAAGGACAGATCCCGCTCGGGTAACTTGGTTCAAGACTGGGGTCAAGGGGTGCTGCCTGTTTTCTAGGGGCAGCATCAGGGCCAGGTTACTTGGGTGGGAGAGAGCGGAAACCGTAACCATTAACCGTTAAAACCGTAACGTTAAAGAAATGTGCCTCCCGATGTGGGATGATGTTTTTCTACCTGTATATATGTTACCGTTTTTTTAATCTTTACAGAAAAACAAAAGGAAAATAAAACCGGTGTTGGACCAAAGTCAAAACTTAAATCCTTGTTGCCTTCCTCCAGGGGCTGATGTCCACACCAGGGGGTGGGCCAGGCGGTTGGCTCCGCCCACCGAGGAGTTCACAGCCCTGGAGGCGGGAAAACCAGGCAGATGAGAGTGAGAGCTTGAAGGAGAAGGAGTAAACAGTTAGCTCAGGGAAGAGCTTGAGTAAAGAGTGAAGTGGTAGAGGAGCAAGAGAAAAGAGCAAAGTGACAGTGTGAAGCCTGAAGTTGGTCCGGGTGTGTGCCCCGGACTGAGACAGCAAGGTTGACAGACGGCGGTGACCGTCTGCAGGAGAGATTGCTCGGAGGTTACCGAAAGGACCGTGGACGGGTGGTGACCCGGCGGTACTGGAGCGGTATACAAAGAACAGTCAGCACCAGGGCAGGGGCCTTTCGGATCCCGGCAAGGCTAGGAGTCGCCATAATTTGCCAAATCCGTCAGTGAAGGGGACCTCTGTCTCCCAACAACCAAGTCCCGTTTGAAGGCAACAGTCCAACCGTGAAGGGGAGACACCGCCACCGCCAAGGCACCAGTATCCCAGGGCCAGCGCCTGCGGGCAAGAGAGGGGCTCCTCCGGCTCATATCCAAGCTGGGGAGCGGGTTACCGGTGGCAATCCATCGCTACCAAAAGACAACACATAGGTGCAGGGAAGAGACTGTCACCGCTAACTGCAGGGAACATCAGCACCGTGGCAGTCCGAGGGACCCGTCCAACCAGCCGTTTGTTTACCAAGAACTGTGTCGTGTTTACTGGCTGAGTGAGTACCTCCGTGCCGTGCGGCACAGCGCTGCCCCTGCGCCCCTGCACCTCCACAGGCCCCATAACCCGCCTGTCCACCATCCCAACTCCATCACTGGGCCCCGGGACCACCAATCCCCTACCCACGGAGGGGCAAATCAACAACTGGCTGCTCCATACCACCACTCCCGGGATCCCCAGCCAGAGCAGCGGTGGTGTCCACACAATCACCACAACCGTGGGTGGCGTCACGGACAATAAACAATCCCCACAACCAAACCCCTTTCACTCACGGGCGAGGAGCGCCGCTAGAGTCCCCGGGATCCGGCCCATCGCTCGAACCACCGAGCAGCAGCAGGCCGCAGCGGCTGGGAGAGCGCGGCGTCCCCTCCTCCGCCCGCGACAAGTACACCAACACCCTCCGGTCCGGCCCGGGGCATCACCACCAACAGCTATCACCTCCCGTGTTTTGGACAGTGAGCCCCGGGGCATCCACCCCTACCCACGGAGAGATTGACATCCAGCTGCAATTCCATAGCCCCCGGGTGCTCCCCAATAGCAGTGGTGGTACTCCACCTTACCACACACCGTGGGTGGCATCACAAAATATCTACAACAAATCCCCTGCACACATTACGCCCCTTTTTATTTGAGTGTCCGCATGCCCCCCGGGTTTGGAGACCCCTTGAGCCACTGCGGATCCGGATCCGAGCAGCTCGGCTGCTGGCACGGGGACAGCACATTTGGGGGGGGTGCATATTTTGTAGATAGGTCTCTGCCAATGAGATTCTCGATCTCATGCGCTTTGTTCGAAGCATTTAATTCATTTTTGGAGTGGGTGGTACATGACATAGATGTGATATCATTAGCAATTCACGTCCTGGATGATTTATTGCTTATCGGGTCCACCTTGTTCTCCAGTTAGTCAGTTGATATTGAGGTCTATTGGGTGAGTAGCTTGTCGGTTTAGTGATCCTTCAGCTGTTGAAGACTGAAGGTCCTTCTACATGTATTAGTTTTCTGGGTGTGTATTACCATTGATACTCTGCTGATGGAATGCAGGTTGCCTGAGGAGAAGATAGTGGTACTGCGCTCAGAGGTATGTAATGTCTGGCGTGAGAAGAAAATGTAATTGAGGGATCTGCAGTCCTTGCTGGTGAAGCTCAACTTTGCTTGTAGTAGTATTCCAATGGGGCAAGTTTTTTTCTCTTCATTTGGCAGCATCTACAGTGGGTTTGTCATTACATTCATTTGTAGCGGTGCCCGAGGCAGTAGCCATGGGCAAGTGCGGGATTTTCAGCAACTCGGTATGCCACATTTAAATTAGAGTCCCAGGTATGTGTCTTTGCTACTGCTGATTCTATGGGGTACTTTGCACACTACGACATCGCAGCTGCGTTGTCGGTGGGGTCAAATCGAAAGTGACACACATCCGGCGTCGCTGTCGACATCGGAGTGTGTAAATCGTTTATGATATGATTAACGAGCGCAAAAGCGTCAAAATCATATCATCGGTGTAGTGTCGGTAATTTCCATAATGTCGCGGCAGCGATAGGTACGATGTTGTTCCTCGTTCCTGCGGCAGCACACATCGCTGTGTGAGAAGCCGCAGGAGTGAGGAACATCTCCTTACCTGCGTCCCGCGGCTCGCGCCGGCTATGCGGAAGAACGGAGGTGGGCGGGATGTTTACGTCCCGCTCATCTCGCCCCTCTGCTTCTATTAGCCGCCTGCTGTGTGACGTCGCTGTGACGCCGCACGACCCGCCCCCTTAGGAAGGAGGCGGTTCGCCGGCCAGAGCGACGTCGCAGGGCAGGTAAGTGCATGTGAAGCTGCCGTAGCGATAATGTTCGCTACAGCAGCTATCACAAGATATCGCAGCTGCGACGGGGGCGGGGACTATCGCGCTCGGTATCGCTACCATCGGCTTTCGATGTCGTAGTGTGCAAAGTACCCCTATGAGTACCTTCAGGCCAATCCTATTGCGCTCCTCACCGGGTCCATGAGACTTACAGATAAAGATGACAGACACGTTCATAACAATGAAGTACTCGTTACTTGGTACAAAACGTGAGCACAGAATACAACAGGAAGCATACTTTATGGAATCTTCAGTATAACACAGAGGCACAATCATTGCAGTTTCTAGCAACAGGATTTTACTTTTGAACAGTCTTTTGACCAAGCAAATTAAATTAGCCTCACCTTCTCTATGGCACCGGAACCCATGGGTCAATATGTTTCACTGAGTATCCTTCACTCACAGCCACAGTCAGTGATCCCCTTAGGAGAGCGTATCTTAGAGCCGCATCAATCTTCCTTGTGTTCTCAGCTGGGCAATACCATCACTTCACCGGGTCCCCTATTGCTGCAATATGCTGGTGTCCCAGGCGCGTCCCGCCCCAGAAGCTCGGATCCGGACGTCGCCGCTCGGGTGGCTCGAGGGTCTCCGGACCCGTGGGGTCGGGGTCACGCCGGGTACGTAATGGGGGTTATTTACAGGATATTTAAGTAGTTTGTGATGCCACCCGTGGTGCGCGGTAATAGGGAGTACCGCTGCTGCCGATGGAAGTATCGGGGTTGATGGAATGGGGGCAGCTAGGTGACGTTTTCCCTCCACGGGTAGGGAAGGCCCCGGCGACTCTGGATGGAGGAGTGGGGTGCAGGGGGTGTGCAGGCTCGCTGGTTGCAGGGCTTAATCAGGTACTCACTCAGAAGAAAGCAGACACTGACAACGTAGTAAACCAAGTCTCTGGATGCTGCTGTTTTCCGAGGGGAGCTCGTCTAGGTCCCGTCCCCTGCAGCACTGCCGGGTGGTCTGTGGCCTACCTCCTGGCACAGTATTTTAGAGTGTCCTTTGTGGCCCGTAAGCTTAGATCTTTCTGGGCCCCGCTCCCTGCTATGAGTAGCAAGAGGAGCTTGCTCTCAGGAGCTCACGCTTGGGATTTCAGTGGGCTGCTTTGCTTGGAAAGATCTATCCCCCTTGTTGCGTTAGTGCCCCGATCTCTGTGCTTCGTGGGAACAGTCCATATAGGCCCTGTACTCCACAGGTTAATTGCTGGGTTGCCTGAAGCTTCTCCCTGACCTAGGGTCCGTGTACCCCGTCATGCCATTTGGTCCCAGCCCGGCTATTGAACTGTGACTGCTGGCTATCTTCCAAGACTAGCCAAGCACCCAGTCACAATCTCCCGCAACCGGGTCGGGTCTCTGACTCCTCCGGGTCCAGACCACCGTCTGCGACCTAGGCTGCTTCTCCTCTGGGAGCTCCAACTCCCAGCTTCCTCTCACTTTGCTCCCCTGGAGCCGACTGACTTGTCACCTCCCACCTCCCTGCCTGATCCCTAGGTGGGCGGCCCTATTCCAGCTTAGCAGCCCACTTGTGTGCCTGACAGGGTGTGGTGCAAGGTGTAACTAGGATTTGTGAATGCTGGTGGAGGTAGTACTGCAAGATGGGGAACCAGAACCATGGGGGTTGAGTCCTGCACTGGAGATAAAGAACATGCAGTACCCTGTGACAACCTGACTAGTCCAGGGGCATCACACTGGACTCACTACATGCTTGGCTTCTTTCTCACAGGTCTCCCCCAACATGCCTTCCAATGTGACCACTGTTACACTAACAGGTTCTCTTTAACCGTTTATTGCTGTTTATACACTATTTGCTTCACACAACTCCTTCCTTCACCAAAATTCTCAACACACTGACCCATGAACCAGGAACTTCCACTCCTCCTGACTCTAACCCTACTTCCACTCCCTGGCTGGCTAGGAGTTAACCCTCATATTCCTGTACACTATCCTATAGCAAACAAGGAAATCTAGACATACCAGGAAGAAACCCATGACCTCTTGGGTGCGGTTTTAGTACTGCAGCCATGAGGAATAAAACATGGTGTAATCACTCAGAACCATATAAGACTAATAAAACGTGTACCAAAATTTGCATTAAAACAACTGATTTCTTCAGGAAGGAAAACACGACCTTGGGTCAACTTTCTTACATGTTTAACTAGGGATCTCAGAGATGACTTGTTGACGTGGGAAAGATTTTTGGAGACGTATAATGGTCTCTAAAGTAATGATTACAGAATTGGTAGAGAATTTCGACTACGAGCCGTTTACCGATTTTGGGAGTGGTACTAGTTTTGGTGCATATTACAAGGGCCTATGATGTGTGGTTGAATGGCAGCAGAGGTGGAGAGAAGCAGGGTTCACAAAGAATCTTACATTGTTAAAGTTTTTACATTAGATGTAGCCATGTCGATTTGGTGTGAGAAATTTAGCAATAAAAAGATACATTTTCATTGTCAAAATACAATGATGAGCAAAAGGCAACAATGTTGTGAACTTTTCCCTTTTAAGCTCAATATCTCACCATCCTCTACATCTTTGAGAGTGAAACTACTTTCATCTTATAGACAATCATCTTGGCTATCTCATACATAAATTAGACTTCGAACTATTTAGTATAACATGAGTAATGTAGGTTCTTGTCCTGTTACTGTATTGTTATGGTTTTGCTCCTGGTGTTTGAAAAAAATGTTTTTCCTGTATACTACAAATTACAACCTGTTCTCACATTCTGTTTTAGCTCTGTGTGTTATTAGGTTGATTTTCAAGTGAAATTCAATGGCTCTTATCGAGGAGCAGCCATTAAGAAGATTTCCCAAGAAAGAGAAACAGCATCAACCAGCTCACCGATAACAGTCTCTCGGCCAAAAAAGTTGCCAACATGTGAGTGCCATGACAGTTGAATGAATAAAAAAGAATGAATTTCATTCCTTTATTCAAAAGTCAAGAGTGGGACGTCTAGGCAAAATACGGAAGACAACAAATCGACTCATCACAAAGTCTATCAGTTCTGGCGTGACAAACATGGCAGTGGAGCTGGCTCGTACAGTGAAGAAAACACCCCTTGCTGATTTTGTAAGTTTGCCCACTGACAAAGACATGAACAGTCTATATTTTTAAAGGTAGGTTAATTTTAACAGAGAGAGATGAAATATAAAAAAAAAATCCAGAATATCACATTGTATAAATTTTATAAATTTATTTTCATTTTGCAGAGAGAAATAAGTATTTGATCCCTCTGGCAAACAAGACTTAATGCTTGGTGGCAAAACCTTTGTTGGCAGCACAGCAGTCAGAGGTTTTTTGTAATTGATGATGAGGTTTTCGCACATGTCAGGAGGAATTTTGATCCACTCCTCTTTACGTATCATCTCTAAATCATGAAGATTTTGAGGCTGTCACTTGCAACTCGGAGCTCCAGCTCCTCCATAAGCTTTCTATGGGATTAAGGTCGGGAAACTGGCTAGGCCACTCCATGACCTTAATGTTCTTCTTTTTGAGCCTCTCCTTCGTTGCGTTGGCTGTATGTTTTGGGTCATTGTTGTGCTGCAAGACCCAGCCACGACTTACTTTTAATATCCTGGCAGAGGGAAGGAGGTTGTCACTCGGGATTTTATGGTACATGGCTCCATCCATTGTCCCATTAATGCTGTGAAGTAGTCCTGTGCCCTTAGCAGAGAAACACCCCCAAAACATAATGGTGATCTTTGGGTCATAGGCATAATTTCTCTTCCTCCAAACACGGCGAGTTGAGTTAAGGCCAAGAAGCTCAATTTTTGTCTCATCTGACCACAGCCCCTTTTCTTAATCATCCAGGTGTTCACTGGCAAACATCAGATGGGCCTGCACATGTGTCTTCTTGAGCAGTGGGACTTTGCGAGCACTGCAGGATTTTAAGCCATTATGGCAAACTGTGTTACCAATGGTTTTCTTGGTGACAGTGGTCCCAGCTGCATTGAGATCATTAACAAGTTCCCCCCGTGTAGTTTTAGGCTGATCTTTCACCTTCCTCATGATCCTATATACCCCACGAGGTGAGATTTTGCATGGAGCCCCAGATCGATGTCGATTCACACTAATTTTGTATTTCTTCCATTTTCTTACTATTGCACCAACAGTTGTCTACTTCTCACCCAGCGTCTTACTTATGGTTTTGGAGCCCATTCCAGCCTTGTGCAGGTCTATGATCTTGTCGCTGACATCCTTAGAAAGCTCTTTGGTCTTGCCCATGTTGTAGATGTTAGTCTGACTGATTAATTGAGTCTGTGGACAGGAGTCTTTTATACAGGTGGCAATTTAACACAGTAGTCTTTAATGCAGGTAATGAGTTGATTAGGAGCGTTTAACTGGTCTGTAGGAGTCAAAACTATTAATGGTTGGTAGGGGAAAAAAATACTTATTTCTCTCTGCAAAATGCAAATAAATTTATACAATTTATACAATGTGATTTTCTGGATTTTATTTTGGATATTCTGTCTTTCACTGTTAAAATTAACCTACCCTTAAAATTATAGACTGTTCATGTCTTTGTCAGTGGGCAAGCTTACAAAATCAGCAAAAGATCAAATAATTATTTCCTTCACTGTATGCTTCATATTAGTAAGATCACAGGCGCCAATTTAAGCAACATACAATGCTTACTACAAAAGTCTGGAATGGTGATGTAACGTCCTGGAGGTGGATTCACTGGGCCGTGCACCGGACTGCCCCAGTGAGGCAACCCGGAGCTAACCCCTATACAGGGACTGTCCGATCACCCCACCAGAGTGCCTAGATGCACGGTAGCCGGAACACTAGGGGTACGGGATAAGAGTCCTTCAGGGATCTGTACAGGAATGTCTCTGAGTCCAATGGGCACCGTAGGCAGGACGGATGACTGGAACTGGATTCAGGTGCCAGGTAGGATCAGCAGACAGGGTCCGGGTCCAGCGAGATGTGCAGGCTGATGTTACCAGGTGAAGTTGGGGATCGGTAACGGGTTCAGGCTGATGGGAGATGGTGGGATCCTCAGCAGACAGTCACCGGGAGACTTCCTGCGGAATCAGCCGTCAGGACCGGGTTAGGGTGGCAGGCGGGCTCTGCGGAAGAGACAGAGTTAAACGGAGACAAGGCACAAAGGGACCTGAACACCTAGCTATGGGAACACGTTGATCAGGCACCGCCGACATGGAAAGGAAGTGCCAATATACCCTGTACCTGTAATTGGCCATATCCTGTTTCCGGGACTCTGGTCCTTTAAAAAGAGGTGAGCAAACGCGTGCGCACCCTAATGCGCATGCGCGAGGCTCGTGTGCCAGTGACCAGAGCAGGAAGCAGTACAGGAGATGCAGGGGGACCAGACAGAGTGTCCTGGGTTACAGGGAGACGCCGGGACCGGCGGGCAGGAAGCACGGAGGACACAGAGGAGGGAGAGTGAGGGGAGCAGCCGCGGGCAGGGGGACCGGGAACCGGAGCGGTGAGTGACAGACGGCGCCGGGACCCGGGGAGCGTGACAGGTGACCCGAAAAAAGCCTCGACTTCTATATCATCATAAGAGTCGCCTCGAGTTTACAAAAAAGTATGAAAAGTGGACAGTAGAATATTGGAAACAGGTGATTTGCAAGGATGAGATGAAAGTCAATAGAATAAGCTCTGATAAGTGCAAATGGGTCTGGAAGAAACAAGGAAAAAATGGGATAATGGATCAAGAATTTCAAGGAACTCTCAAGTTCGGTGGAGACATGTTGTCCGCTAATGAGTCCAGCTAATTTTGCGTTCAAAAATTCGAATGGCGCTCCTTACCTTCCGAGCTCTGCCGTGCGCCCAAACAATTGATTTTTACCACATATGAGGTATCAGCGTACTCAGGAGAAAATGCACAATAAATTGTAGGGTGCACTTTCTCTTTTCTCCCTTGTGAAAATGTAAAGTTTTATGGCTAAAGTAACATTTTTGTGTAAAAAAGATAAATTTTCATTTTTTTCCTCCACATGGCTTTGGTTCCTGTGAAGAACCTAAAGGGTTAATAAACTTTTTAGATTTGGTTTTGAGCAGTGTCGGGGCTGCAGTTTTTAGAATAGGGTCACATTTGGGTATTTTCTGTCCCTTAGGCCTCTCAAAGTCAATTCAAATGTGATGTGGTCCCTAAAAAAAAAAGGTTTTGTAAATTTTGTTGGAAAAATGAGAAATTGCTGATGAACTTTGACCCCTTCTAACTTCCTAATGAAAAAAAATTTGTTTCGAAAATTGCGCTGATGTAAAGTAGACAAGTGGGAAATGTTATTTAGTAACTATTTTGTGTGACATATCTCTCAGATTTATGGGCATAAAATTTCAAAATTTAAATATTGTAACATTTTCAACATTTTCGCCAAATTTCCGAAATTTTCACAAATAAATTCAAACAATATGAGCCTAAATTTACCACTATCATGAAGTACAATATGTCACGAAAAAACAATGTCAGAATTGCCATGATACGTTGAAGCGTTCCAGAGTTATAACCTGTCAAAGTGACACTGGTCAGAATTGCAAAAAAATGGCCCAGTCATTAGGGTGTTTTAGTGGCCGGGGGTGAAGGGGTTAATTATATTGTAGGCACAGGTCAATGAGGGACTCAGCCCTCTTCATCAGGACAGCAAGCCAACAGAACATAAATATAAATATAGGACTATATTTATGTTCTTTTGGCTTGCTGTCCTGATGAAGAGGGCTGCATCCCTCGAAACGCGTTGACCTGTGCCGACAATAGAATTAAAAGACATACATTTAATATAATCGAGCAGTGTGGTGTGAGCGCGGCGAAAAACCCTTTCTCCTATACATCTCCATGCATTAACCTCGGGGAGCTGCAGCTGACCACCCCAAATTCAGCTAAACTAGGGGTCGTGACTTGCACAACCACTATAGGTGAGTGATCCAGACATCAATACTTAAGTGCTTTACCGGTTGAGACCCTATTGCGCTTTTTTCTTCTGCAGTATTTTTTCATTACACTACCTGTAATGAAGGTAAAAGGCTTAGACTAGGAATAGGACACAGAACACCGATGACAGAATTAGTCCAAAAAAATGGGGTGGGAGGGGTTAACTTTGTAGCTGTATTGTATAAAATTACATTATCATAATTAAAATAGTATTCAATTCATTATGAAGCTATTTATTAACATGAAATGAAAGGGACTGTCTACAAATACAATGCTTTGGGCCGGTAAATAAAATGTGATTCCTCTCTGATGTGTATAGAACCTAAATTACCTGACCCAAGGACTTCTGAGATACAGGTATCTCTGGATAATTGGATTTTTATCCCTGCATTCAAAATGCACAAGTGCCATCTACAGGAAGGTTGTGGAACTGCATACACATTATTCTGACCGGCTTATTTGGTTGTAGTGCAAATATTCTTTCTTTATTCATCCTCAGGCGGCAGTGAAGGATTAGGCCCAGGCTTTTTTACAACTTTTTGCATCGCTACAGATTGATATGAACTATTTAGCTGCAGTCCAAAGCAATACATTGAGTTCCATGCAATTGGGTGAACTGCAGCTGCCACTTAATAGTTAAAATCAATCATTATTGCTACAAAATATTGCATTGTGCAGAAGCATGATGAGTTCACCTGATTATGCTGCTGAGTGCTGATGTTACTGGTGCGCCTAAGACACGGTGAAGACATGGGCCATGGTAAGTGCCTCATAGTGAAACCAAAGATAGAAGGGACTTATTGTAAAGGAAGCTCCAGAATGTAAAAGGGGGAAATGTTGTGAAAGAGCACAGTATAGAAAGGGGGCAGCAGGAGGTGTTTTAGTGTAAGGGCACAGTGGGAAGAGGGTGCAGAGTGGGGAGGATACATTCTAAAACAGGGCTAGCATGGGAGGGCATTACTACCGCGGTCGCAGCGGTCGCCATTGCGACCGGGCCCGGGCGGTTAGGGGCCCGCGGCCGCCCGTCAGATCAGCAGCCAGCTCCTTTCTGTGAGAAGAGGTGCCATGTTCTGCCGCAGACCACGCGGCGTGGCGGCCGCTATATGACCCAGTCACCGCCGCTGACATCGGGCCCCCCTGCCTGGTGTCAGCAGTGGTGGCTCCTATCACCGAGCTCCCGTCACCAAGCTCCCGTCACCGTACACTGCTTTGATATTGCATAGAGCATGCATAATCAGTCTTCCCCCGTGCCTGCGCGGTGACGTCACTCCTGTGCGACTGCTGTGTGTGGTGAGAGCACAGAGCGCAGGAGGATGCCGACCGGAGCCACGGGGGAACGAGGGCAGAAGTGAGGAGGAGCAGCGGTGAAACAAGTAGAGGTGAGGACAGAGCTGCGTTGGAAGTAGAAGATAGGTGAGTTCTTATTTTTTTTATAAAATAGTGAGTACACGGGGAGGCTGGCTACAGGACACATGGAGTCCTTTGGGGGGGCCTGGCTGCAGGACACATGGAGTCCTTTGGGGGGGCCTGGCTGCATTACACATGGAGGCCCTGGGGGGGGCCTGGCTGCATGACACATGGAGGCCCTGGGGGGGGCTGGCTGCATGACACATGGAGGCCCTGGGGAGCTGGCTGCATGACACATGGAGGCCCTGGGAGAGCTGGCTGCATGACACATAGAGGGCCTGGGGGACTGGCTGCCTGACACATGGAGGCCCTGGGGGACTGGCTGCATGACATTTTGAGGCTCTGGGGGTGGGGGGGTGGCATGACACATGGAGGCCCTGGGGAGGGGCTTGTTGCATGACATATGGAATCCTTGGGGGGGCCTGGCTGCATGATACATGGAGACCCTGGGGGGGCTGGCTGCATGATACATGGAGGCCCTGGGGGGGGCTGGCTGCATGATACATGGAGACCCTGGGGGGGATGGCTGCATGATACATGGAGACCCTGGGGGGGGCTGGCTGCATGATACATGGAGACCCTTGGGGGGGCTGGCTGCATGATACATGGAGACCCTGGGGGGGGCTGGCTGCATGATACATGGAGGCCCTGGGGGGGCTGGCTGCATGATACATGGAGGTCTATGGAGTTGCATTATACATGGAGATCTATGGGGCTGCATAATAAACATGAAGGACACCTTATACATGGACTATATGGGTGCACTATACATGGAGGAGTATGGGGCTGCATTATACAATATGAAGGTTTATGGGGCTGCATGGTAATACATATAGGACTATGGGGGCTACATTATAATATATGGAGGACTATGGAGGCTACTTTATACATGGAGGACTATGGGGGTGCGTTATAAAACATGGAGGACTGTGGTGCAGTATAATATATGGAGAACTATGGAGTGAATTATAATACATGGAAGACTATGGGAAATGCATTATAATACATGGAGGACTATGGAGGTGCATTCTAATATATGAAGTGTTATGTGGGACCCTTTATACTATATGGGAGGCTATGTGGGGGCCATTATAGTATTTGGAGAGCTATATGAGGGGGGACAAAGATACAAGCATGGGATGGGAATGTTTTGAGCTGAGGGAAAAAGGCTCTTTCCCTCAGCACCCAGCTTTCCCATGCTCTGCTGTACATCTCTCACCACCCAGCTTTCCCATGCTCTGATATCAGAAAGCTGGGTGCTGAGGGAATGATGTATAGCAGAGCATGGGAAAGCTAGGTGCTGAGGACAAGATGGATATCAGAACATGGGAAATCTATGTGCTGAGGGTAAGAGCCAAGTGTCAGCAACATTATCCCGTACCCTAAGTGTCGGTGTACGTGGAGGGGGGGCCCCAGTGTAAATTTTGCACCAGGGCCCATCAAACTCTAGTTACGTCACTGGAGGGCACCATGGAAAGAGTGGGGAAATAAGGAAAGTTTGAAGAGAGGCTCAGCATGATTAGGTGTCATCGTGGGGGAGGACACTGTGAATGTGGGAACTGTGGAGGAGACTGCATGGGGGACAATGTGGAGATAGTGAAAGGATCAGTGACACAATGGAAAGGGGACAGCATGAAATGGAGACAATTTGGAGGCCATAGTTTATAAGGAAGGATAGTGTGTTGGATATAGTTCATGAGGAGACAATGTGTTAGTTCATAGAGCAAAACAGAGACGATGGCTGCCAGTTGCCAGTGAGCAAAAACATCTTGAATGCACTACAAACGGTATTTCACTTTTCTCTTCAAATACGTTTCAGTATTCAGATTTTTTTTTTTTTTGCAAATTCAGCAGGCTCTACATACAATGAAGGAAATAATTATTTGATCCCTTGTTTTGTAAGTGTGACGCCCAGAGAATGGGGTACTCGGTCCCGAGTGGTGTATAACTGGGGAATGTCACTTTTTTGGTGGCCGTTGCCCGACTCATGCCCTGGGTGCTTTTTAATGGGGAGTATTTACAGGATAGATTAAAGTCATTGGTATGACGCCTGCAGGTTGCGGTTAATATAGGGAAACCGCCGCTGCTCTCTAAGGCTGGTGATAATGGCAGCTGTGGTGGTAGGCCCTCCGCAGGTAGGGCTGAGCCCAGGAGATGTATATTGGAGTAATAAGGGAGGCCACACTGTGGGTTGTAATAACAGTCTCTACTCACTCTTGACCCTGGCTTGAACGGCTGGTTCAGGTCCCTGTAGTTCCAGTGCCAGTTGATGACTTGGTTGCTCTGTCCCTGGCACCCTCAGTGTGGTAGCATGGAGCGTTTGGGGCCCAACTATCCCTTTTGTGTGGCAGTCTCCTTGTCCGTACGGCGGGCAGTGTGGACCCTGTAAGGCTGGTCTGTGTCCTGAACCCTGATCCTTGCTTTACTGCTGGTACCCCCAGATCTGTGGGTCAGTGAGGTCCGTGGAGGTCCCCTCACTGTGCAGTTATTTGCCAGTCCGTATGAAACTGGCGTCTGACTTAGGGCCCTGTGCCCCGTCGGTGCTCTGGTCCCAGCGGTACTCGGGTGTACCTGCCCTGGTGACCACTCTCCAGTGCCCCCGGGTCACCGTTACACGACCCAGCTCTCAGGCACCTCTTCCTCCTTCACTCTCTATTTCTGTACTGTCTGCTGTCCCCTCCTACCAGGCTGTCTAGTCCCCCTGATCTGGCTCCACCCTCTAGGTGGCCATCCCCTTGTGTCCGACTAGCCAGTGACCGCTGGTGTGGAGTGGAAACTTTGATTTTGGTGTGTTTAGGTGTTACTGGCACTGGTGTTCCAGGTCCCTGGGGGTAGGCCCTGCATCCCGGTGAGGATGCAGTACCTAGTAGTGCCCTAAGTGGCTCAGGGACGCTACACAAACCAATGGCATGTGCGAAAGGATGAACCAAATCGTGATTGAACTACTGAAAACCTTACCATTGGAAGAGAGGAATTTATGGCCAGAGAAACTACCTGATCTAGTGGATATTTACAACAATATCCCAGTAAGTTCCACAAACTGTACTCCGGCATACCTTATGAGAGCGAGACCAAGATAATTACCAATTGATCTTGAAATGGGAATTGAGACTCCAGAAACCAATTCACCAGATGCTGATTGGGACTTTACACACCGAGAGCAATACAGAAAAGTACAAGAATGTGTAGAAAAGAGTTTGAACCAAAGCAGGAAAAAACAATAGAGAGTATAACAAAAATGCTCCAGCAGTATTCTTAACCCCTGGAGAAATTGTCTTAAAAAGGAAAAGAAGACCCATAAACCCGATGATCAATGGGAAGCTGAACCTTATACTGTGTTTATCTTCCAATTTTGAATGAATGAAAGGTATTTCGGTCTGTTTTAGCGCTTACTGAACCATTGTCACTGGTTTAGATAAACAAACTTTTATTGCTGAGCTCCTGTTAACACTATGCGTTACAGCAATCCACTGTTGCTTTCATCAGGTATCATAATATCTTAATTTTAATAATTCTATCCACGGGTGCCTCTCATTGCGCTTTCCCCCTTTTTCATTCACATCTTCCAATTTTGATAACAAGTAGACTTGCATGATCAGCAAAGATAAAGGGAAGACAACAGCAACTGTCTCAAGAGATCACCTAAAAAATGTCCAGAACAATTGAAGTCCAAGGAAAAGATCCCTTGTCAGCCTCAACCCCCTGCACAAAAGAAAATGATTTGTACTGTACTCGGAGACATTCAAGCATCCAGCAGGAGGTTCAACTGAGTTCATTGAGGGGAGTGGGTAACTCCAGTGACCTGACTGCCTGACTGCTGTGCTGCTGTCAGTCTATCAGTCTGGCAATCCAGCAGTGGGTTCACCACTGGTCTCACTTGGTACTGTGGGAACCCGGATGTGAACGCCGGTGACCTGAGTGATGTCACAGCCCTTGTCCACCACTGCCATCAATGTGTCCCAGGAGCTACAGTGATTGGTGACATTTTCCATCACCTCAGCTTCTGGATATAGCACAGCAGAGACCGTCGTGGGACATCATATGGATTACGTCGGACCTGCAGGTGTGTTTTGGGGGTTAAAAAATTGGTGAAAGTGGGTATTTTTTTATTATTTTAAAGAACGTTTGTGTTTGTTTGTTTGGTTTTTTTTTTTACTTACAGGGTTGGTAATGGGGGGGGCTCATAGACAGCTTTCCTTTACCAACCCAGGGCTTGATAGCAGCTGTGATTGTTGACAAATCACAGCTGACATCCATCAACCCTATATTTTGGCCCAATTGCTACCGCACCAGAGAAATCGAGATGGATGCGCCAATTGTGGGCAGGTGCGGGCTGCTATTTTTAGGCTGGGGAGCGCCCAATTATCATGGACCTTCCCAGCCTGAGAATACCTGTGCCCAGCTGTCTATTTTACCTGTGCTGGTTATCAAAAATAGGCGGGGAACAGCACATTATTTTTTATCTTTTTTCACTGCGCCTGCCAATCACAGTACTACCAGTAGCAAAGATGGGTACAGCATTACAGGGGTTCGTCGTTCCTGCGACAGCACACATCGCTATGTGTAAGTTCATTAGTAGTCATGAGTCTCTTAATGGGGTTGTCCACTACATTTGTATTGATGGCCTATCCTTAGGATAGGTCATCAATGTCTGATCGGCCTGGGGTCCAACACACCACACCCCCGCCGATCAGCTGTGTTCTGTTCCGGTGGTGGCAGCAGAAAGCCGGAAATGCTCAGTTCTGGAGCTGCTCCATCTTCTTATAGCAGTACTGCATCTCCACCTCCTATTGATTAGAATGGGAGGCGGATGTGCAGTACCTGGCAGCAGCTGCTATCAGAAGATGGAGCAGCTCCGGAACTGAGCATTTCCAGCTGCCCGCTGCCACAAGAGAACAGCTGATCGGTAGGAGTGCGGAGTGTCGGACCCCGGCCAATCGGACATTGACCGCCTAACTTAAGACTAATGCCGGCGTCACACGCTACGATATATTGGGCGATATGTCGTGAGGGTCACGGATTCCGTGACGCACATCCGGCATCGTTAGAAATATCGTAGCGTGCGACAGCTACGAACGACTGTGAATGAGCAAAAATACTCACCTTATCGTTGCTCGTTGACACGTCGTTCATTTTCATAATATCGTCCCTCCTTCTGTGCGCCGGTTGTTCATCGGTCCCGTGGTAGCACACATCGCTCCGTGTGACACCCCGGGAACGACGAACACAGCTTACCTGCGTCCCGCTGGCAATGAGGAAGGATGGAGGTGGGCGGGATGTTACGTCCCGCTCATCTCCGCCCCTCCGCTTCTATTGGGTGGCCGCTGTATGACGTCGCTGTGACGCCGAACGTCCCTCCCCCTTCAGGTAGAGGATGTTCGCTGCCCACAGCGACGTCGTCCGGGAGGTAAGTGCGTGTGACAGGGAGTTAACAACTTTGTGCGCCATGGGCAACTAATTGCCCGTGACGCACAAACGACGGGGGCGGGTGCGATCATTCGTGCGATCGCACGATAGATCGTCCCGTGTGACGCTGGCCTAAGCCATCAATGTAAATAGAGTGGACAACCCCTTTAATGGGAGTCTGTCCCTAGGCTTTTGCTGACCCCAACTGTGAGCTGCAGGATGTAGAAGCAGACCAAGCTCACACTACTTATTGGAAGCGTTCAGTGTACGCTGTGCATAGGCCGAAAACTGCTAATCAGTGGTGTGGGAGGAGGTATACAGAACTCATGAATATGGAGGACTATATAGCAACAGATTTACTAGTCCGCTATTGATAATCTCCTGTTGATAAACAGTGAATTTATCACGACTATTGCAAGCAGCCCAGTAAGTGACACAATGCTGGAATCAGCACCAGCATAAGAAATGTAAGTCAGGGACTTTGTGGCATATATTTGACTCACCCCAGGGCTTTGGGGTACTCTGTCCAAGGCCTGATATTCACTGGGACGTATTACGAGTGGCTGTTGCCCGATTCTGTGACCCTTGATGTCGCTTAATGGGGATTTGTACAAGGGAATAAAATAAAATATTTTTCATGACGCCATTTGTGGTATGTGGCTATATGAGGAAAGCAGCCACTGCAAAGTCTCTCACTGATGGGACTGGTGGTATTGGGCAGCTTACTCTCCACAAGTAGAGCTAGGCCCCAGGGGAGGATAATGGTGGTTGTAGTATATAGATGCAGAGGTGTAGGAAGAATTCAGACAACACAGGGGCTGAGGTTTAACTTGTGCTTTACTCACTGGTTTGAAGTGTCTGCAACCCGACTGATGCTGGTCTCTACCAATCCGGTATTCCCTTTGTTCCAGTGCCGGTGTAGTGATCTGGTGAGCTTTACTTTCATGCAACCATGTGTAGTTGGTGGGTCCCCGTGGCTTGGAGCGTTTTTGGGGTCCCCTACGGTTTCACAGTCCTGGCCCGTATGGCAGGCAGCTTGAACCTCTCTTGGGTCGGACCTCTGATCCCGTTCCCTCTTTGCTGCTGTGCCCCGGACACTAATGTCGGTAAGGTCCTTAATGGTCTCCTCACCGGGCAGATTCTTATCAGGTGAGCCTGAAGCGTCTTCCTGAACTAGGGCTCTGTACCCCGTCAGTGCACGATCCAGTTAGTACTCGTACTGTACTCTCCCTGGCAACCGTACTCCTTTTTACTCAGAAAATGACTAAGGGTGCCAAATACACTGGAACAAAAATAACCCAAATAGTGTTATAGGAAATAATAAAAGGTAAATACCAAAATATCAAAAGGTTCCATGCATGTAATATTATGGGCATAGATGCCCAGGCTGTATGTACAAACAAAACTGAAATTACCAAAAGGAGACCATACAGAGAGCCATAAAATATAATTTTTATTAATTTAAGAATAAAAACAAGGTATAGACAAGAGTGATTGAAAGAAACACCAACATAAACAGCAGGGGAGAAATGAGTAAAATAATTGTGCCGGTACAAAGCTATGCATACACAGCACTGCTTATACTGTCAGAGAAGTTTTAGTAATAATGGAACAATTATATGCATAAGCAGGCAGGGTCATAGATAATAGAGGGTACAAGTGACAATCAGAAATATACCATCACATTAAATCCACAGCGATCAGAGTGATATCTTCAAAATGATCCATAGCAATTACCTAATGGCATCTCCTCCTGCTGGTGCTGGCGTCCGTCCCTACACGTGTTTCAGCATAAAGCCTTCATCAGGGGGCGTTTTTACTCAGTCACTTTACTGTCTGTACTGACTTCTGATTGAACGTCTCACTCACTTCACGTATACTGCCTTCTCTGTGGCAAGATGCCCATCACCCATCCACTCCACTGACTAGCCCTTCCTCCCAGGTTTCTAACTAGTGGATTGGATGAGTCCCGACCAATAGGTGGCCATCCATCAGTCCCATCTCTAGCTTGACACCCAGTTTGGGGAAAAGGGCATGGATTTGTGTGTGTTGTGGTGTTTACTGGCACCCGTCTTCCAGGAATCCGGGGTTAGTTGTACCCCGTGGCACCTGACACTCAGGGGGCGCCACATATTAACCTTAGATAAAAGTTTAGAATGCTTTTATGTATTGGAAAGAATGATGTTTAGAAGAATTTGTGACGCATTCATACTCATAGATAGAAATAAATAATAAGCGCATACTGTTACTGACGTTACATACAGTCATTAGCATGTGAGGCACTCATATGGCTATGTAATGACATTCATTATCTGATGAAGCAGAAATTCATCAGATGGTGCAGATTAAAGCTCATCCATGCAGAAAGCATCCTCTTGTGGCCACATCCCTTCCTCAGCGACACAAATGACTAACATTCTAATAAACTACCATAAGTATCATGGTCACGATCCAGATCACGGCAGTCTGTGAAGAGACAGTTAGGAGCGCTGGAAGCCATAAGCAATAAAAGGTTGGTAACAGCAAAATCTTGGTTAGAATATAAAGGACTATCAGACGTGAAGGTACAACTTTTGCCATCTAATCAGAGAGCAGCAGATCTAGAAGTAGAAACCCGGATCCCAGCGTTGTCAGTAGCGTGCTTGCTACAATTTTTATATCACTGTTTATCAGCAAGAGATTTTCACTAGAGGACTAGTAAACCTGATGTCATGTAGTCCTCCTTATTCATGAACTCTTTATATCCCTGTCCCACCACTGATTAGCAGCTTTCTGCCTATACACAGTGTAAACAGAAAGATGCCAATCAGTGGTTTGGACAGGGGTTATTCAGAACTCAGAATTCAGAGATCTGCAGCAGATAAATCAGGGTCTATGTAGTATTCTGCTCTCATATTAGTGACAGATCCCCTTTAAGATTATTTTGAGACTAGGTTTCAGAGACTTAATTTTAAGGCCTCTGTTCCACTTGCGCATAGCATCCGATGCAAGAGCCTCAGAAGCGATATGCTAATGAACCTCTGCTCCCACTGTGCTGCGAGCATGAGCTGAGGGTCATGCGACGGTAATCCGATCTTACGATCGGATCACAGCTGCTGGAAAGAGGGAGGAAGCACCTTTTCCCTCTCCTCTGCTGCCTGTCTGTGTATACATCACACTGTAGTCAAATGACATCTGAGTGCAGTGCGACATTTCTCACACACACACACACGCGCACACACACACACACACTTGATTGGGTGCGTGGGAGCCGAGACTCGCCGCCAAATACAGCATTCTGTGATTAATTTTTCATGCTGATATGGCATGAGAAATCAATTGCAGGTGGACACTGCCGCATAGTTTTGCAGTTGTGCAAGTGCAATCCGATGTTTTATCGGATTGCACTTGTCCCTGCAAAACGCAAGTGGAACTGACTCGCCCACCCCAGGGCCTTAGGTGACTCGGTGTCGGGCCGGACTAGTCCGGGGTAGTCAACGGTGGCGGGGCCCGACTCTGTGACCCTGGTGGAGTCAGTTAATGTGGCGATATTGGGGAGGTGATGATAATGTTTATATGAATATTCGTGACGCCACCTGTGGTAATTTGCAGCTATGGAGCCGCAGCTGCTGGAAGGGACCTCCGGGGCTGCTGTTATGGCAGCTGAGGTGTTTCTTGCTCTCCACAGGTAGAGCAGATACCCCGGGGCAACCTTTGGTGCTTGGTAAAGTCTATGGTGTTTAATGATGAGGTACACGATAAACCAGACGACGCAGGACTTTCAGTTAAGAGGTTTTACTCACTGTTCAGTCACTGCAGTAGACCGGTTACCCACGGAATGCCAGGATCCGCTGTCAGGGGCCGCCGCCGATCCCGGATAGGTCAACAGTCAGTCCCGGTGTACCCCTCTTGTGTGTGTCCTTTTCTGACTGACTTCCTAGCCTTCAACTGTTTTAGCTGGTCTTGGCCTCCACCACAGGGCCTGTACAAAGGGGGTTGACCGCAGTCGTATCTTGCCCTCTTCACCGGGGGTCTGTGGCGAGAAGTGGCCCTGGGTGCTTGCAACGATCTCCCAGGCCTTCGGTTTTACTTTTGAGGAATTGTCTTTCTTCCCTGTCTAGGGACCGTCCCTGAATGCAGCCAGATCCCTCCACCCGATGTTGTCAGTGGAACAGGTCACGGGACAATTGCCCTTCCGTGGCCTTGGAATCCTTTCTTCTTTTCTTTCAGTGTCACCTGGGCCTAACTAGACCCCAGGATCTCCACCAGGAACCTCTTTCTGTCTCTGTCCTTTCTGTCTGCTGTCCTCTCCTGACAGCCCACCTCCTCACTCCTTCTCTCTCACTGCCTGACAGGCTGACTAGACGGACTGAACTTGAACTTCCTAGTTACCTTTATCTACTCTCTCTTTCTGACTCCTCCCACACACCCACTGGCTAGGCCCCACCCACACCATTGGGACCAGTGATGGGACTTACGGCCCCATGAGCTAAACATCTATGGGGGTTGCTGCCACTATCCCTGACCCGGTGTATGCCTACCGATTGGTGTGTGCAAGTTTTGTCTGTACACCGGCAGTTGACCCCATTCTTACCCGGGATGGGATACCACACCTCTGGCTGAGGTGCAATATCTTTTGTGGCGACGGAAGCCTCAGGGGCGCCACAGAACCGAGGCCTAATTGTAACTTTCCCAGAGAAACAATATCATATTCTATAAAATATCTAAGTGCTACATGTGGATTTCATACTTTACATTGTTTAAGGCCCCAGCTTCTCCTGCGATGTATATGCCCCCAGCATCTCCTGTGATGTATATGCCCCTAGTGTTCCGTCTCCTGTAATGTATATGCCCCAGCCACGGCTGTGATGTATATGCTCTCAGCATCTCCTGTGATGTATATGCCCCTAGCGTGTCCTTTAATGTATATGCACCAGCCTCTCCTGTAATGTACATGCCCCAGCCCCTCCTGTGATGCATATGCTCTCAGTGTCTCCTGCAATTTATGTGCCCCAGATTCTCCTGTGATGTATATGCCCCCAGCTTCTCCAGTGATGAATATATGCCCCCAGCCTCTCTTGTGATGTATATATGCCCCAACCCCTCCTGTGATGTATATATGCCCAACCCCTCCTGTGATGTATATATGCCCCAACCCCTCCTGTGATGTATATATGCCCCAACCCCTCCTGTGATGTATATATGCCCCAGTGTCTCCTATGTGATGTCTATGATTTACCAATTTTATTATCACAAAGAGTGGACAGTGCTCCAGACCAAGACAAACCTGGAAGCAGTTGTGAGAAGCAACATGATCAATATCACTGAACATCACAGCCGCACCAAAGAGAAGCAGCTCCAGCCATCACAGTAGGGTGGGGGGCGGGGGAGGGGGGGAAATTAATTATTTGACTAAATATATCAGGGTAAATTTCAAGTTGATCATTTTGTGCGGCCTCCAAAAGTGGGTACAAATTTCCAAATGGCCCCTGACAGAAAAAAGGTTCCTCATGTCTGCTTTACATAGTAATGGGTGGAATCTGTAGTAGCCTTATGAGACATTTGGTGTATTTGCCTCTGTATTCATGCGGGTTTGCCTGTAAGTAAGGGGTTAAGTAAACACAGTTTCTGCAAAAGATAAGTGTAGAGTTCCATCTAGTGTAATTTTCCTTTTTGTGGCTATACATGGCTTTGACTCAAAAATCGCATCTGGAGTTTCATATCATGTAGGATCCATATTACAGCTCATTATCGTAAATTGTCAAGTGGTGGATTGGTCACTGCGTGTGGGAACACAGCATCACTGGGCTTCTATAGAGGCCCCTTAGATGGTAATATGGAATTGTTTTTAACATTTCTAGCTATCACTGACCCCTGAAGCTGAGATAAATCCTTCCTCTTCACTAGATAGCAAAACTAGATTTACATTGAAGGGGTTTTTCCACAAATAAAGTTCATTTTAAAGTTGATTTTAATCAATAGATCTTGGAATAATAATAAGTTCCACAGTTGTTTGTTTGTTTGAAAACAATAAAAATCTTTGGATAAAAAAAAATACCAAAACATAGTCTACGACGTTCCCTGGGTCACATGAGGCGTCTGTGCAAAATTTCGTGATTGTAAATGCGACGGTGCGGATTCCTTTAGCGGACATACATACACACATGCATACACTCAGGTTATATATATATATATATATATATATATATATATATATATATATATATATATATATATATATATATATATATATATATATATATATATATATATATATATATTATTTTTTTATTTTTATTTTTTTTTTAACAGTGCTTTGATTTGCCCACAACCCTTCATCAGTCAGCAGAATGCTTCCACTCACCCTTCTGATGAGGACAGTAACCACCTGATCCACATAGCCCAGTCTGGACCAGAACTGAGAATCACAAGTGATCCAACAGTCCAAGCCTCCCAATATAGCTAGGATTATAGGTAGGATTACAGGTGCACGCCACAACACCCTTTTTCTTTTTTTTTTTGCTCTCTGTCTTGTTTTAAATGAACAAATCAGTTTACAACAGATGTTTTCACTTGGACATTGTGATTCACTGGGACATGTTCAGATTTCCTCTTATAAAATCAGCATATATTTTTGTCCATGTTACCTATGAATAAGGACCTGTTCTAGGGTCTAAAAAATGTCAGGTTTTGGTTATGTTTTTTAATTTTGTATGTAATTTTAACATTATGATCTAAATAAAACAGAACAACTCTTAGATTACCAAGGGGGCCTTGTCCCACCTGTATCAGAGGATAGACTGTCCTTGTAAACCCCACAATGCCTATGATTCCTCGTAGAGGTACCGCCTGAAAGAAAGAAGGGAACATAGGGGGGAGACTTTTAAATAATGAAATACTGCAGCAGACACTCCCCTCTCCCCCCCCCCCAAGATGGCGGATCTGGTTCTGGTTTCGGAGGCAGTTTATGACTTCCAGATTTGGATTTCTCAGACCCCCCGACTTGCTGGACTGTGAGGACTACCCCTGCCCGAGGAGCACTCCCCCTCGCTGCCCTGGGAATCCGTATGCTGTTTCAGCACATCCTGCTCTGGTGGAGAGTTCTCTTCCATCCTGACTAGGGGAGAAGTAATACTCACCAGAATGCAGTGAAGGTGACTCCTCATACCACCCGGAAATTTCCCACCGGAATGCGTTCGCTGGGCACCGCCATCTTGGAACACCTTGTGCATGCGCAGGTGACGAACTTCCGGGTGCCGCGTCACTTCCTCTTCACCCCGGTGTTCCATCAGCAGGGCGCCCGTCTCGCAGGCTCCATGTGAGGATCACATAGCCTGCAGTGACGCAGAGCCGAGCTCCTGCTCCAGACCCGCACCCCACCACAGCAGACAGCCGAAGCCCTGGGGAGGTGCATCCAGGCCCGAATGCCGGCTTTTGGTAAGAACCAAACTTCCACACCGGGTCAGACCTGGGAGTTTCCATGGGTTGTCCCATCAGGACAGGAAACCAAACTGATGTGGAGGAGAAGTACCTCCCTTTTATTTCAGTGGGTTTCCTGTCCTGAGGTGGGCGGAACCTCTCTCAGGTGGTGCTGTCATAGGCGAAAGGGAAAAGTAGGGATTTTATCAAAACAGCAGGAAGCTGACGAGTAAGGCCGGTTTCACATCTGCGTTGTTTCGACCTAAACGGACTCAGTCATTAATGTATTACAGTTCATTTATTTACAGTGTAAGCGCGACACCATGTGGACACATGCGGGTAGTGCATGAGGCATGCTGTCGCTCTTCCACTGTAAATAAATGAACTGTACTGCATTAGTGACGGAGTCCGTTTGCTTCGAAACAACGCAGATGTGAAACGGGCCTAAGTGACACATCGCTGGAATCAGGGTCACGTCCCCGACATTTTGCTGCTCTCAGATGGGGTAGAAAAACCTGGTGACAGATTCCCTTGAAGGACTCCAATGAATGTGTGTATCTTTTCTGAACAGATTTCTACATGCTTGATATTCCCAGATAGGTGATGTGACGCGTCACAGACGAGGATGTTCTCTATCCCTGCTGAACACAACATGGCCGATATAAAGCATTACAGTTACATTTATTACATCACCACATCTTCAGTAAGGCCATTGTATTCATCTCCGCTCCCGGTTTTCTACAATTGTCTTCACTAAAAGCGGAGATTACAATTGTGGGTCCTGTGCATACACTGTGAGCTTCAATCAATGTCACAGCAGGAGTCTTCAGCCATTGATTACTGTTGGAAGTGATTGCGGGCAATCGTTATGTAACTATGCTCATTAATAGCTGGCGATCAGCTAACCCACTGCCACTAATAAAGAGTAATAACCGGAATGGTGAACGCATCTATAAACTCGCCAACTCCCCTGATTTGTCACCCTCATGCTTTTTCTTACAAACACTTATAGAAAAGAATTGAATTGTTATACAGAGCGACCGAATACTACAGACTAAATCATTGCATAACCAATGGTGCACGCTTCTAAGGAAGGTTAATTCCGATGTTGTCCCTCATGCAAGGGGTCCCTAGGCTAGCCCTAACCTCAAGATTACCCCTAATAGTGGAGATGCCTGAGACCGGTACCTGGCTAAGCATCCAATAATATCAACCAAGAAGAAAAAGAACCACGCTGGAGGATACAAATGGGCTGATAGAGTAAACATCAGTGGAGATCACAGCATTGAACATTACGGAAGCATTGCAGCAACATTTCAGCACAAGGATCGTCCTTCTTCAGGCTCTGTAAGTGAGCAGGTGCCAGGGAAGGAAAAGGAGGCGCATGAGACAGTTCTGTACACAGTACTGTAATTTTATTAGTGCACATGATTTGAGCAAGGCTCATCAAAGGGAGCCAGGTCTTACCCAAATTTAGGAGAATATTCACATTTTCTCAGGAAGGGGGGGGATGCAATTCCCCTCACTAAATATTCTCCTCCTAAACACAGCCATGTTACGCTCCTGTGCACACATTAGTGTGCATGACAAGGGTGAGGTTATTTTAAACCCCACCAAGGAAAAAAAAAAAAGCTGCCGATTGCCACCAGTACGTCGAGATTTTTACAAACATCAGAGACTGTAATGTCGGCGTCAGGATCTGTTCAGACTACTGATTTTGACACTCCGTCTGACAACTTCTCTGAGGTCTGAAATCAGAGCAGGCTGACTCGGGCGTTGACCAACAGATTGGTAGTTCATAGATAGGCAAGCAAAAATTAGTCTCTGCTGCTTTGCTTGTGAGTTGTCTTTGATCACATGTTGTGGGGGAGACAATCACTTCTGCTCCCCTCCTAATATGCTGGCCAGACACTTTCATTAATGCCAGCTATAGGTTATATTAGCTAGTCTGGTGAGGTGTTGTGATTCACACAAACTGGTGGTTGAGGTACTAGTTTCTGTGTGCAATTGTTGCCTTTTTGTTGCTACCTTCCTGCTCCCCCCCCATCCCCAGTCTCTCAGTGTTTGTTTCTGTGTGTTCGCAGTGTGTCAGAGATTTGGTTTTCCCGTTTGTCTTAATCGGTTTCCATCTCTTCTGTCCCTTCCTTCCCTAGTAGGAGGGGAGCATCAGATCAGTTCTGGTCAGGAGCTTAGCCAGGCATGGGTCTCCAGCATCTCTTCTATTCAGGGTAACCTTAAGGTTAGGGACAGCCTAGGGGCCCCTATCATGAGGGACAGCATGCGAGCCCCAATATAGTTCTCTGTGTCTCTGTGGTGTTGGCGCATGCATAGGAGCTATTGTGAGACGCTCTCGTGCATGCGCCAATTAAGCTGACTGCCTGGCGGCGATATGGGAGAGTCTGTAATGGCACACGCATGCGAATCAGGTGGCGCCAGTAATGCGGTGGTCAGGTGACCGGCACATATAAACAGGCGGGAATTATTCAGTTTTATACCCCCTCTCTCCTGCTGAAGCCAGAATACCAGTCAAGTGCAAAACATACATTGGGGACCAACTCTTTTTAAGGGCACCTGTCTGGGGACCCCCCCACCCCTTTCTAAGGTCATTTGTCTGTAGGTCACTGGCTGTTCCATCCAGTCCAATAACTGGGTATTTCATTTTATTACTACCAGTGTATGTCATTTTAGGATTATCTTATGTCTGCTTTACTTATATATAGTTACTTAGGTTGAAAAAAGCCCTAGGTCCATCTAGTTCAACCTTCCTCCACCAGTTCTACATTTTGTCATTAAGTAATTTATAACCAACAATGTTGTGTACTGAGGAAATCATCCAGCCCTTTCTTAAAAGCGGTTATAGTATCTGCCATTACTACCTCTTGTGGTCGGGTATTGTACAATATGACTGCTCTAACTTGAAACCCTTTTCCTAGTTAGCTGTCAGCATCGCCATTCATCCACTTGCAGTGAGTATTTATTGTCTTTGGAAGGAATAAGTCATGTGCCAGCCCTTTGTATTGACCACACATGTATATATACATTATACATGCATAACCAATGCCTAAATGATATTATATAGGCACATGGACTTTAAAGGAGATATTATTTGCAACATGATCATTATAGGGCACTTTTACTATGAGCATTTCATTTAAATTGAAATGCTACTAGTCAGCCACTAGGTGGCACTTTATGCTTACTATTCAGCATATTAAAGTGATATACCTCATTACAATTGAGTTTTGTCCGCTATCCTGTCTCCACTTGCTTTTACCTTGTTCACGTCTTCTTTGTCATTGCTATTTTAATTAATTTTGTATGTCATTTAGTGTCTAATATTTTTTGAATAAAGTTCAGACTATTTTTTGCACCATATGCGTCTGTCCTCTTGCATTTAATGTATGTTATGGAGTCGTTGCAGCACCAGGTGTTCACATAGGCTGTATGCTCACCGGTTTATTACAGGATGCTCATCATGGATTTTGTTGCTGTTGTCCCATATGTCAGCACTACAGCCCATTGATCAAACTGGTTTCAAAACTCAAAGTTGGGTTTTGTGACTTTTGAGTCTTAAAGTGATATCTTCCTGATAAAACCATCTAGTATTGTGTTGTAACTTATGCCAAAAGCATCACTCCAGTACCTGAGTGCAGAATATTTGACTGGGACCTGATCTAGAAGAGAAAAAGGAGCCAGCACGATCTGAAAATGGCATGCATCATATAAAAAGTGTAAATTCACAGATTTATTCCAACTGTACTATAATAATAATAAAAAAAAAAATGAAATTTTTAGCAAATAATTGATCAATTCTTTGAGCCACCCCTGCCAACGTCACGGCAAATCTCAATAGGGGGGTCCTACTCTACATTCTGTATTTCATGTGCCATGCGGCCTCCTAGATAAAGTTAAAAGCAGAACCATAATGGAGCACACATACCTGTAACCTGTATATAGCCGCTTCTATGTTGCAAAAGAGGCAATTATGGATAGAGACCAGCCCAGGTCCCAGCATGTGGAGCAAGCTCTACACAAACCAGGACTATATCAGAACTGACCCTCCCAGTGCCAGACAGCAAGCATTGATAAAGGCGGACCAGATCCAAGAATGGTGCTTAATTAGCATTGCCTGTGGAAAGGGAAGCAACTGAATGTGAACAGCTACCAACAGGAGGAATATAAAAAAAACAAGGAGAAAAATTGTAGGAAAAATACCCTGACTATAAATAAATAAATTGCAAGTGCTTAATAACAGGGTACTTAGTATATACATTTTTGCAAAAAGGTAAGAAGCTGTCTCACCTCGTCACGGTGTACCCATCTGAGACAATCCCTAACCTACTGAAGTTAAAAACATATTCTGTACCTGACTTGTGTCATGTCAAAACTCCAATATGAATGGTAAAGTGGTCAGCTGGGTCCCAGATTAAATACACAGCAAAAGTGAGAAGCAAGTAGTTGTTCAGCCTCAGTAATCAGGAGGAATATATTGGAAACCAAAATCAGGCGTGCATAGTATGGTGGTGGTCAGCCACCAGAAAAATGTAGCATAACTACAGCCAAACAGAGAGAGAGGGGAGCCATCACGCAAATTCACAGATTTATTCCAACTGTACTATAATAAAAAAAATGATTTTTAGCAAACAATTGATCTAGGAGGCCGCATGGCACATGAAATGCAAGAATTGATCAATTCTTTGAGCGACCCCTGCCAACGTCACAGCAAATCTCAATAGGGGGGTCCTACACTATATTATGTATTTCATGTGCCATGCGGCCTCCTAGATCAATTGTTTGCTAAAAATCTCAATTCATATTACAGTACAGTTGGAATAAATCTGTGAATTTGCACTTTTTATATGATGCATGCCATTTTCAGATCGTGCTGGCTCCCCTCTCTCTCTGTTTGGTTGTAGTTATGCTACAAATGTCTGGTGGCTGGTCACCATCATGCTATGCACGCCTGATCTTGGTTTTCAATATATTCCTTCTGTTGGTAGCTGTTCACATTCAGTTGCCTCACCCTCTCCACAGGCATTGCTAAGATCTGGTCCGCCTTTATCAATGGTTGCTGTCTGGCACTGGGAGGGTCAGTTCTGATATAGTCCTGGTATGTGTAGAGCTTCCTCCACATGCTGGGACCTGGGCTGGCCTCTATCCATAATTACCTCTTTTACCACATGGAAGCGGTTATATATACAGGTTACAGGTACGTGTGCTGCATTATGGTTCTGCTTTTAACTTTATCTAGGAGGCCGCATGGCACATGAAATACAGAATATAGAGTAGGACCCCCCTATTGAGATTTGCCGTGACGTTGGCAGGGGTGGCTCAAAGAATTGATCAATTATTTGCTAAAAATCTCAATTCATATTATATTACAGTTGGAATAAATCTGTGACTTTGCACTTTTTATATGACGCATGCCATTTTCAGATTGTGCTGGCTCCCCTCTCTCTCTGGGACCTGATATAGTTGATCCTGGATCAATCACTAGCTTAAGCTCAAAAACTGCATGTGTCATAGAATAAGGGATGACTTAGGCAGCGCTCACATCCACAGTATTTTGCCGCAAAATCGGATCCGTCACAAATGCGTTTCAGTTCCATTCATTTCCAATGGAATCGTGGCAAGATCCGGTCACATACTGATGCGTGCGTCATACACAACCGCATGTGACCGCATCTTGCCGCGATTCCATTGGAAATGAATGGAACTGAATCGCATTTGTAACGGATCAGATTTTGCGGCAAAATACCGCTGATGTGAGAGCGGCCTTAATATCACTATGGGACTGCTAGAGAAAACGCCCTACAGTGCTAAACTCTTTCTAGCAGTCCTATAGACAAAGACGCTCAACCTGCGCTCCATTCACAAAAGGCTTTGCAGAGCGCTGTTCTCGGGAGCAGTAGGGGTCTGTACAGATAACATATCTTTTCATGAGGTTTTATCAAGATTGAACACTAAGGCTATGTGCGCACACTGCGTTTTTTGCAGTGTTTTTGGGTGCGTTTTTGGTCTAAAAACTGCATGACTTTGCTTCTCCAGCAAAGTCTGAGTTTTCATTTTTGCTGTCCGCAGTGTGTTTTGGTTTTTTTTAGCTGCGTTTTAGTGGTGTGACCACAGAGATGCAACACGTCAATTCTTTTTGCGTTTTTCACCCATTGAATGTATTGGAAAAAAATGCCGCAAAATGCATCAAAAAACGCTGCATCTTTGTGGTCAGAAAAAAAGGCGGCGTGCGCACATAGCCTTAAGCTCAGTTTGGCCATTATCAAGAATTTGTTTTGTATAGGCTTTCTGTCCCCAACGTTGCTTTCCCGCAGCTAGCATCATTTCCATACACTTTCAACTGTGAAAAGTAGACTATTTCCAAATGAAGACCCCAAATAATGAACATTTTATTCCTTTTAACAACCTTAGTTTACGAACCTTTATGTTGTTAAAAGAAGGGACATAAGATGGATCATGTGCACAGCAATGTCGTTGTGACCGTTAAGAGACCGTGGAATGCCAACTGCAGCAGGTGGTAATAACAGACAATAGCAGAATTTAAAAAGGGGCTGGGTGCTTTTCTCACAACAAATGGCAATGTGGGTAGAGAAAATGTATAAAGGCCACTTTACATGCTGAGATATCGGTACAGATATCGCTAGCAAGCGTACCCGCCCTCGTCGGTTGTGCCTCACAGGCAAATCGCTGCCCGTAGCGCACAACATCGCTAAACACCCGACACACGGACTTACCTTCCCTGCGACGTCGCTCTGGTCTGCAAACCGCCTCCTTTCTAAGGGGGCGGTACGTGCGGCGTCACAGCGACGTCACACGGCAGCTCTCCAATAGCAGAGGAGGGGCGGAGGTGAGCGGCCAGAACATGCCACCCACCTCCTTCCTTCCGCATTGCCGGTGGACGCAGGTAAGGAGATGTTTGTCGTTCCTGCGGCGTCACACATAGCGATGTGTGATACCGCAGGAATGATGAACAACATCGTACCTGCAGCAGCAACGATATTTTGAAAAGGAGCGACGTGTCAACGAGCAACGATTTTTCACGTTTTTGCGCTCGTTTATCGTCGCTCCTTGGTGTCACACGCTGCGATTTCGCTAACGACGCCGGATGTGCGTCACTAACAACGTGACCCCGACGATAAATCGTTAGCGATGTTGCAGCGTGTAAAGCACCCTTAACTGGAAAACATGAATGAACTGATTGACCTGTGTCTTTTCTCAATCTACCATGTTTTTCCAAAAGTAAGACCTCACCCAAAAATAAGCCCTAGCAGGTATTTTCAGTATTTTTGGAGCAAGGCTTAAATATAAGCCCTCCCCCAAAAGTAAGTCCCCTCATAAGCCCTCCTCCTAGTCGCAGTTCAATAATGAAGTGTCCGTGCAGCTAAAAAAAGTTAAAGAATACAGCAGGACACTTCATTATACACAGCAGCACCCTGTAATCACACCCACACATACCCGATCACACACACACAATCAGATCACTCACACACACACACAATCAGATCACTCACACACACACACAATCTCTCTCACACACACACACACAATCTCTCACACACACACACAATCTCTCACACACACACAATCTCTCACACACAATCTCTCACACACACACACAATCTCTCACACACACACACAATCTCTCACACACACACACAATCTCTCACACACACACACACAATCTCTCACACACACACACACACACAATCTCTCACACACACACACACACAATCTCTCACACACACAATCTCTCACACACACAATCTCACACACACACACACACACACACACACACACACACAATCTCTCACACACAATCTCTCACACACAATCTCTCACACACAATCTCTCACACACACACACAATCTCTCACACACACACACACAATCTCTCACACACACACACAATCTCTCACACACACACACAATCTCTCACACACAATCTTTCACACACACACACACATCCGATCGCGCGCGCGCGCACACACACACAATCAGATTGCGCACACATACATCGGATCACACATACTCACCACATCTAGCCACACAGATTTCTTCTCGCCAGCAGAATCCTGAGAGGATGTGCAGTGGAGCACAAGGACCTGCCGCAAGGCTAGCTTACAGGACCTGCGGACCTGTGACTTCATCCCATCATTCCTTGCAACCGAAAGCATTCTGTAACGCTGGATGTGATGGATGGATGGATGGATAAATGAATGAGTGAGTCTGTGTGTGATCTGCTATGTGTGTCACCCAGCAGCAGGGGAGGACGGCATGTAGCACTCACTGGAGATCACAGGGAGGACCAGGGATCCACACAGACATCCGAGTCTGGTAAGTATGAGTCTCCTGGGAAGTGGGGAGGGGGGGGGGGGGCTGCTTTTTGGGGGGCTAAACTTACCCCCAACCATGTTCCTCCAAGACCTCTTCCAAAAATAAGCACTAGAGCTTTTTGGGGGGCATAAAAAAGTATAAGATCGTGTCTTATTTCTGGAAAAACACAGTATAGAACTATGACTCACATTTGCTTCACCACAGATTATCCGATAATTTCCAATAAACACATAAAAGCAGAAAAGACTGGATTGTTACACGCTGTCATTTCTCTACTGCACTCCATAAACCTTACCTTTCTGTAGCACAGAACACTGTAAACGGTTCTGTAAAATATAGTAGAATAGTAGTTGCTGACAAAAAAAAAATGCGTGTCATATGGATACTAAGTGAAAAAATAAAAATAAACTGCACTCTCGCATAGCACTTGCATGACACATGGAATACCAAACAGATTTCACTTGCTCCAATCTCCTGGATAAAAATCGCTCATGTGACCCCGGCCTAAGGATGGAGACCGCCATCAGCGTCACTCTTTACAGTACATCAGGAGGCGACACACAACTCTGTTACGGGTTTGTAAGTCACCGGCGATTACAAGGTCGAATTGTGTTACAAAAGATTTTATTTATCAACAGTATAACTGACGAAAAAGTGCTGGGTTATCAAGAGGATAGCAGGAAAAATCATCACTGCTCCTTTACTATATACTCATCATAGATCTGGGACCCAATTCCTCTAAAAAGTACAAGTTAGGTTTGAGTCTGCTGGAAAATCCACAGTGGCATGTAGTAAAGCGACAATAGAAAGCAATCTGATCGATGAGGTGAGGTTCTCTGAGGCAGAAGGTTACAAAGTGCAGGTAGAAATCAGATCATGATATACATGGACATTAATATGGTTGGCTGTACCCGATGTGGCACAGCAGAATAAGGCTGGGTAAGTGGTGTCATCGTCACATTTCTTGGCACAGAATACTTGTATGAAGTCCTCCTTTATTGTTGCATACAGTGATAGTAATTGACCTTTATGAATAAATATAGATTATAACTGAAGGTGCACCGTCTGCTGATGCTTTTATTCTTCGCTTTAACTACTAAATAGACAGAAGACAAAGACGCCTCGATGCAGACAAGTGCAGGTGACAGCATCCACAGACCTGCACCGGAGGTAATCTGCTGTCATCTCAGAGATACATCCACAATAAAGTGCCGCCTGCTCCAAAGCTTGAAGTAAGACCCCTCCCGTCACAGTCCGGAGGTGGACAGTACACCATAGAGGACAGGAGTATGGCTTCCCAGGATCCGGGGATACATGAACACACGTTCAGTTGAACAGTATAGAGTCTGGATCTTGATTGGCCATCTGTGCTATGTGCTTGAGAACGTCCTTCTTTGTGATAATTCCCAATAATCTCCTGGAAGGAAAATGGAGAAGACAAGTTAAAGAAGCACAGACCAACTCTAATGCAATACTCTGCTGTGCAACAATCATAGAGAAAGGCACAAGTAGATTAACTTGTAAATTGATCAACTAATTTAAAATTATGGGATAAAAAGGAATCCCCTCCAAACAGCATATAAGGAAGGTCAACCAGGTCACTGAAATGTCAATCCATGTACACCTTTATATCTTCTGTTACAACACCAAGATCACAATCAAAGAAGTGGGAATATACAGTGTGCCCACTTATATCCTGTCCACCGCCATTAACTTGAGAACGGCGGCAGCTATAGGCATAGAAGTGGTGTCTAGGTATAGTAAAGTAGCCATGCGCTACGCAATGACACCACCTATAGCGCCACCTGGTGGAAAACAACGGAGTTAGTATATTTATCTTGAAAATGGAATGAGATAGAGAAAAAAAGTGAATTAAAAAATTGTAGGGCATCATCAATTCAATACAAATCAACACCTTGCATACAGAAATGCTATGATAAGAACGTGTAAAACTCACAAGGCTCCGGACGTGAAGCAATACCTCATGGAGACCTTCCTACAAGTCATTGGGTATGGTGGCTGCGTGAAGTGAAGTGGCCTCCACGCTCACCTGACCTGACCCCATTAGACTTCTTTCTGTGAGGTCACATCAAACAGTAGGTGTATGCGACCCCTCCACCAACATTGCAACAACTGCATGTAAACCAATTAAATTTTATTAGGTAAAAAGATTAAAATAGCACAGATCTACAAGAGGTCTTCAAAAACAGAACCCCTCAAAGGGTAGATATTATATTATATTATATTGGGAACACCAAGTCAACCAACTCCCATTTAATGTAAATAATAATAATAATCTTGGGACATATTGGGACCTATGCAGTTATAAATAATCAAAGTAATTTACAAAGACTAATAAAAGCTCAGCACAAGTGTGATAAAAAATATCAATGAATTTCAACTAAGCAAAAAAAAAAAAGTCCCATAATAGCCCACAGTATACCTACAAGGGAGTCAGTAGATTGTAACAATGGCGTCCCCAACATCCAACGCACGTTTCACACTTGTAGTGCTTCTTCCAGGAGTCCTGGAAGTTGACGTTTATTGATATTTTCATTGATATTTTTTTAACACACTTGTGCTGAGATTCTATTAGTCTTTCTGAATTACTTTCATTATTTATAACTGCATAGGTCCCATTATGTCCCAAGATTATTATTGTTATTTACATTAAATGGGGAGTTGGTTGACTTGGTGTTTGTAATATAATATAATACCTACCCTTTGAGGGGGTTCTGTTTTTGGAGACATCTTGTATATGTGTGCTATTTTAATCTCTTTACCTAATAAAATGTAATTGGTTTATATGTAGTTGCATATGGTGTTTGATCTTCTATCTATTGCTGCACTCCTGAGTTATTAGCATTTTTCGTTCATATGAAAATTATGTATTAAGTGCTCTGGGCGTCTCTGTCCCCTGAGGCGGTTTCCTCCCCAGCACCAGCTACTTTAGCTTGACTGATACACCACTGACTGATTTTTGCGTGAGCTATCAAGCTTAAAAAACTGGTACAAGGGGGAAAAAAACTGAGGAATCAGTAGCTGCTTCTGTGCTCTGTCATGTCTAGAGCACTTAAAGCCTCATTTTCATCACATTCTGTGTAAGAATGAATATGCTAATTATTCAGAGAATGCAACAACAGATAGAGGATATAAAGGTGTTGATGGAGTTATATTTAAAAAAAACGGCTTGTCCATTGATGTGAATCTGAAAGTGACCTTGATTTTATGGACAGATGTAAATTCTATAAAAAAGATAAAGTTGTATCACAGTGGCTTCCACTACAGTTTCCACAGGAATTTCTTGGAGCTTTTCAAGATACACGAATAGACAATCGACTGGAAGAACAGTCTCCACTTCTGACGTCTATGTTTAATTACTGTATTTTTCTGATTATAAGATGCACCCCAAATTTAGAGAAAAAAAAAAAGTTTAAAGGGTCCATCTTCCAATTCTGTGGTGTCTTACTGCGGGTGGAGGAGGGGGGTCACAAGAGGCAGAGGCGGTGGTGGAGTAGAGCGATGCTGCAGGCATCCCAGATGCTCGCTGAGGAAACAGTGAGACAGGCAACTTCCAGAAACTGTCGGCGGTGCGGGATTCAAAGAAATGGTGCCCGATGTCGGCTCGTACGCAAATGGAGCTTCCTGCTCAAGATCTCATCTCCGTACACGCCACCTCTAGGTTTCATTTTCCTTAAGTCCGTTGATGGGAGATCAATGGGCCGGAGGCGGCACATGTGCAGATGGGATCAAGAGCCAAGAGCTGCATCTGCGCACACACAAACTTCGGGTGCAATTATATGAAGTCCGCACCACCGCTATTTTCAGGATGGCACCCGCAGCCCGAAGCCCCAGCACAGTACAGTGCCTGCAGCATTGCTCCTGCTACCCCTCTCCACCATCCCCGGTAAACAACATTCGGATTATAAGACGCACCCTTCATTTTCCTTCCACATTTTTGGGAGGAAAATTGTGTCTTATGATCCGAAAAAGACGGTACATACTTTTAGCCTTCAGGAAATAATTCTGGGCCATTGTTTTTTTGTAATCTAAGGTTTTATCATTTCTCTACTAAAGGGGATGTCCAGTCTCAGAAGAAAAGTCTGCAGTCTCTATATGTGACTGTAGAATCCAGACAGTGTGACATGTGCACTCCATCACGACTCCCCTGTGGGTGGACAGTCATGTCATGACATTTCTAAGATAAGTGACAGAAAAAGAAAAGAAGGCAATGAATGTATGCTGTCGTATGACTGCAGTTGACTGGGATATCTTACCCATTGTGCGTTACCAGACACTGGCGGAGCCCAAGCTTGCGGAAAATGTCAACCACAATCTCCATTGGAGTCTGGTCTGTGATAGTGAAAGGACTGAGGTCCATAATACTGCGGAGTTTTAAGCTCGGCGGTGCTGTAGGCGGCTGTGGTGGAGTGTGTTCTGTGAAGGAGATCCGGGATGAGCTCACTATGCCATCTTGTTTCTTCCTGGCACTTTCTAAAATAGGAAACACAAGAGAAATATGATAAAAACACAGCAACGTCATTGGAGAAGAAGAATCAAAACTTTCCAGATACGGGCTTGACGCCATGCAGAAAGAAACCCGGTGTGTAATCAAAATAGAAGAAAATAATAAAAATTGATTTTTTTTTCAAGTTTTATTGATTAAAGCCCCCATACACATTGGATGGTCATCAGCTATCTTGTATCTTGCATACACAAGAGAGCTACCGTGTTTCCCCAAAAATAAGCCCTACCCCAAAAAAAGGCCCTAGCAGAAATTTTTGGCCTTTTCAGAATAAGGCTGAAATATAAATCTCACCGGACATTCAGTGGGTCACAGCACCCGAATATACACAGTGTAGGCCAAACCAGTTGCTAGTGGCAGATGCGGCCAACATTATTGCCATGTGTATGGGAGAGGGGATTATTCATGGTTTTCATTTTTATTTAATTCATTAATAGTACACATTAAAATATTGACTTTGTAATATAACGTATCAGAGAAATCTGCTTCTTTCTACTTCTGGACTGATCTTTCATTCTCAATTTATGGATAACCTTTCTATTCAGTAAAAACAGATTTTTCTATTACTAAGATAGGGGATGACAATTGGTGCCCATAATATTCTATGAAGAGGAGGAGGAGCTAAAGGCAGACAGATATTCTGCTGCAAGTTCTCCTGAAACAACAATAACAGTTCTACATAGAACTTTATGAGCACCAACTGTTTTCTCTCAGGGATGGGAATGTCTGTAGTCAGTGAATGATTAGATTTTGGTACGCGCCATAAAATCGGTTTCTCGTAGTCTTCATTTGGGGACATCAGGCCTCCTCAGTTTAAAGAGAAAGCAGTACGAGAATCAAAAGAATTAGAGCATGATAAAAAGATAATCCTATTACACTCAGAAAAAAACAAAGTAAATGCCAGCCCAACTGGGCAACCAAGGGTGGGAGCTGTGTCCCCCAATGAAGACTTTGAGAAATAGATTTTACGTTGAGTACCAAAATCTACTTTCCTTGTTTGTCTCATGGGGGAACATAGAACCATGGGACCTCCTAAAGGTGTCCCTGGGGTGGGGAATGATAACCTAATATACTGTTACCATAGAAGTTTCCCACTTCTGCCGAAGCTGCTGCCTGGGCAGCTGTCATCTGCAGCATCTTTCCGCCAAGACTTGCGTCTGCAGACACGAGGGGGTGCAGACCCTATAAAGCTTAGAAAGGTATGCCCCTACAACCCAGGAGTTGCTGTACACAGTTGCATAACTAAAGCCTTGTGACGAATGGCCCAGGAAGTTCTGACAGCTCAACCAGTGTTCCCTAATCCTGAATGGAGGACCATTGAAACCTGCCCTATAAGGCTTACTAATGACTAAAATAATCAATGAGCAATGGTGTCCCTAGAGGCGACCAGACACCTGTAGAGCATAGCAGGATGAGCCACATAATATCTGAACACAGCTGTGAGAGACCGGTAAAGCTGCATAGCTCTGGCTACGTCAGACTATACGAGAGGCTCTCAGGGAGAAGAGAGTACCTGAAGGGAGGAGAGAAAAAGGCAGAGAACTCCACTAAGGCGAAAGGTGGGAGCCGGACACCAGAACCTATTGTACTGGAGAAGAAGAGAGGGAAAATTACTAAATAGCCAAACTGGAGAGTACTCTCTGTCCCCACAAAAAGGTGAAGACTGAAGTGCGGCAAGACCCTACAGAGGTCTCCCACAACCCAAGAAATAATATATTGCCAGCGAGTCTTCCAAGTCCGAACAGGAAGTCCTGACCTCAGGACTAAAATTCTGCTGGGCGCCAGAATAGCCAGAAAAGGAACCTGGCTCTTGGGAGCCTACCCTAGTTCAACTAGACATGTAAAAAAATAAATAAAAGGAAGGAAATTGCCATAGGAGCGTTGCCCATAGGTTCCCACCTAAGAAAAATGTGCTAAATTAAATAGCAGAAAAGTAACCTTTAAGGCCCCAGCTCACTAATCCTAGTCAAACCGAATACGAAAGGCCAAGAGCCTTCTGAACTACAGACCTGCTGGCAAACTAAATGAACATAAAATCGTCTAGTAGAGGACGACCCTGGGAGATGTCTGACTGGATACTATGGATGGTGCCTGGGAGTATCTGCCCAACGAGCAGGAGTTCTGGACTCACACTACAGAATACTTAGCTAACCCGGTACTCAAAATATCCAAGAAGGGAAAGGAGAATGCTCTCTTAATAAGGAAACACCAAAGTTTCCTCTGGAATGTGGAAGAGCCAAAATTGTGCCCTGACCCATCCCCTACTGAGGGAAGGCAGAGGCTTGGATCTCCATACGTCTTGGATGTCAATCAATTATATATATTGATTTACCGTATTTTCGGATAATAAGATGCACCAGACAATAAGACGCACCCTGGTTTTAGAGGAGGAAAATGGGAAAGAAGGGAATTTTGTTTACTTACCGTAAATTCCTTTTCTTCTAGCTCCTATTGGGAGACCCAGACAATTGGGTGTATAGCTTCTGCCTCCGGAGGCCACACAAAGTATTACACTTTAAAAAGTGTAACCCCTCCCCTCTGCCTATACACCCTCCCGTGCATCACGGGCTCCTCAGTTTTGGTGCAAAAGCAGGAAGGAGGAAACTTATAAATTGGTCTAAGGTAAATTCAATCCGAAGGATGTTCGGAGAACTGAAAACCATGAACCAAAAGAAACGATTCAACATGAACAACATGTGTACACAGAAGAACAAACAGCCCGAAGGGAACAGGGGCGGGTGCTGGGTCTCCCAATAGGAGCTAGAAGAAAAGGAATTTACGGTAAGTAAACAAAATTCCCTTCTTCGTCGCTCCATTGGGAGACCCAGACAATTGGGACGTCCAAAAGCAGTCCCTGGGTGGGTAAAAGAATACCTCAGTAAAAAGAGCCGAAACGGCCCCCTCTTACAGGTGGGCAACCGCCGCCTGAAGGACTCGCCTACCTAGACTGGCGTCTGCCGAAGCATAGGTATGCACCTGATAGTGTTTCGTGAAAGTGTGCAGACTAGACCAGGTAGCTGCCTGACACACCTGCTGAGCCGTAGCCCGGTGCCGCAATGCCCAGGACGCACCCACGGCTCTGGTAGAATGGGCTTTCAGCCCCAAAGGAAGCGGAAGCCCAGAAGAACGGTAGGCTTCAAGAATCGGTTCCTTGATCCACCGAGCCAAGGTTGACTTGGAAGCCTGCGAACCCTTACGCTGGCCAGCGACAAGGACAAAGAGCGCATCAGAACGGCGCAGGGGCGCCGTGCGACACACGTAGAACCGGAGTGCTCTCACCAGATCTAATGAGTGCAAATCCTTTTCACATTGGTGAACTGGATTAGGGCAAAATGAAGGTAAGGAGATATCCTGATTGAGATGAAAAGGAGATACCACCTTAGGGAGAAATTCCGGAACAGGACGCAGAACCACCTTATCCTGGTGAAAAACCAGGAAGGGGGCTTTGCATGACAGCGCTGCCAGCTCCGACACTCTACGGAGCGATGTAACTGCCACTAGAAATGCCACCTTCTGCGAAAGACGTGATAAAGAGACATCCCGCAGCGTCTCGAAAGGTGGTTTCTGAAGAGCCGTTAGCACCCTGTTAAGGTCCCAGGGTTCCAGCGGACGCTTGTAAGGTGGGACTATGTGGCAAACTCCCTGCAGGAACGTGCGGACCTGCGGAAGCCTGGCTAGACGCTTTTGAAAAAATACGGATAGAGAAGATACTTGTCCCTTGAGAGAGCCGAGAGACAAACCCTTGTCCATTCCAGATTGAAGGAATGAAAGAAAAGTGGGTAAGGCAAAAGGCCAGGGAGCAAAACCATTTTCAGAGCACCAGGATAAGAAGATCCTCCAAGACCTGTGATAGATCTTGGCGGACGTTGGTTTCCTGGCCTGTCTCATGGTGGCAATGACATCTTGAGATAACCCTGAGGACGCTAGGAGCCAGGACTCAATGGCCACACAGTGAGGTTGAGGGCCACAGAATTCAGATGGAAAAACGGCCCTTGTGACAGCAAGTCTGGGCGGTCTGGGAGAGCCCACTGTTGACCCACCGTGAGATGCCACAGATCCGGGTACCACGACCGCCTCGGACAATCTGGAGCGACGAGAATGGCGCGACGACAGTCGGACCTGATTTTGCGCAGCACTCTGGGCAGCATCGCCAGAGGAGGAAATACATAAGGCAGTTGAAACTGCGACCAATCCTGAACTAATGCGTCCGCCGCCAGAGCTCTGTGATCTTGAGACCGTGCCATGAATGCCGGGACTTTGTTGTTGTGCCGTGACGCCATGAGATCGACGTCCGGCGTTCCCCAGCGGCGACAGATCTCTCAAAACACGTCTGGGTGAAGAGACCATTCCCCCGCATCCATGCCCTGACGACTGAGAAAGTCTGCTTCCCAGTTTTCTACGCCCGGGATGTGAACTGCGGAGATGGTGGAGGCTGTGGCCTCCGCCCACAGCAGAATCCGCCGGACTTCCTGGAAGGCTTGACGGCTGCGCGCGCCGCCCTGGTGGTTGATGTACCCGACCGCCGTGGCGTTGTCCGACTGTATGCAGATCTGCCTGCCCTCAAGCCACCGATGGAACGCCTTTAGGGCTAGATACACTGCCCTTATCTCCAGAACATTGATCTGAAGGGAGGACTCTGTCGGAGTCCAGGTTCCCTGAGCCTTGTGGTGGAGAAAAACCGCTCCCCACCCTGACAGACTCGCGTCCGTCGTGACTACAGCCCAGGATGGGGGCAGGAAGGATTTTCCCTGCGACAGAGAAGTGGGAAGAAGCCACCACTGAAGAGAGGTTTTGGCTGCAAGGGAAAGAGAGACGTTCCTGTCGAGGGACGTCGACCTCCTGTCCCATTTGCGGAGAATGTCCCATTGGAGTGGGCGCAGATGAAACTGCGCGAAGGGGACTGCCTCCATTGCTGCCACCATCTTCCCCAGGAAGTGCATGAGGCGCCTCAAGGGGTGTGACTGGCCCCGAAGAAGAGATTGCACCCCTGTCTGCAGCGAAAGCTGTTTGTCCAGTGGTAGCTTGACTATCGCTGAGAGAGTATGAAACTCCATCCCGAGGTAAGTCAGTGATTGGGTCGGTGTCAACTTGGACTTTGGGAAGTTGATGATCCACCCGAACCGCTGGAGAGTCTCCAGAGCGACGGTCAGGCTGTGTTGACACGCCACCCGGGAGGGTGCCCTGACTAGGAGATCGTCTAAGTAAGGGATCACCGAGTGGCCCTGAGAAAGTGTAGGACCGCCATAACGGAAGCCATGACCTTGGTGAAGACCCGTGGGGCTGTCGCCAGGCCGAAAGGCAGTGCCACGAACTGAAGGTGTTCGTCCCCAATGGCGAAACGCAGGAAGCGTTGATGCTCGGGTGCGATCGGCACATGGAGATAAGCATCCTTGATGTCGATTGATGCTAGGAAGTCTCCTT